>NC_042620.1:54231606-54426434 GCF_901001135.1 Rhinatrema bivittatum | reverse complement strand
CACACTGGTTCTCAACAGATGTGTCGGGACACACTAGTGTGTCACAAGGTCCCGGAAGGTGTGTCACAGAGCCAAGAAGGCTGATCTTTCCTCATCAGTCTGGGCAGGGATTGGCTGACTCCTCCTTTATTGGGTATGACAGGAAGCTGCTTTTGCTTCCTTCTCCTCTTCCTGGCCAGTGAAAAGTTGTTCCCTCCTCCTTCACCCAGATTAGAGTGAGATGCCACACTCCTGTTCAATTGGGCCCGGCCCGCAGGACATCAACTTTATCTTTCCTGCCTGGTCTGGCAGTGAAGCTGCTAAAGCTCTCTTCACCCCATGGAGCCTGGATGTGAAAGCAGGAGCATAAGGGAGAGAGGTGCCTGCTCTGAAGATTTGCTGCTGCTGCAGTCTCCTCTTCTTCCTCTCCTCAATGCTTCTTGCCCTCATCCGCTGCTGGTAAAGAGGGAGGGGGATTCTGGATTTGACTGAAGGCTTTTCTGCTGGCTGGGAGTCAGGAGAAGGGGGAAATGTGCAGGGCAGGAAGGTGTGGGAAGATTGGGAGTAAGGGTGAGGGAAAGGAGGTTCGGCTTGCTGGGTAGGGAGAGGTGGAGGCAGGAGGGGATGGGGCTGCTGGGCAAGGAGGAGAGATGGGAGGTGTGGGGGCTGCTAGGTTGGGGGATGCTGAGCAGGAAGTGGTGGGAAAGAGGTGGTCAGATGTATGCTGGGTAGGGAAGGATGGGAGTGTTGTGTAGGGGAGAGAGGGAGCACAGAGAAGATAATGCAGGGGTGGGGAGTGTTGGGAATGTTGGACAGGGATATGAGGATGTGAAGGGACGATTGAGTAACTGGGGAAGTGAGGGCTGATGGCTGCACGGACGCGAGTGAAAGGGTACAAGGGCCATATTATGTCCGTTTTGGGAAATATATTTCTGTTTCTAGTTCTCCAGTTTTGCACTGCATGCAGAGTGGCTTTTTGGGGTTTCCTTCCAGTTTTTGTTTCCACATTTGTAATTTGTGGTCTTTTATTCTATATTTAGTAAAGTCAGGTCTGTCTGTGTTCTTTATTGTGTTTGTGAGTGAGATGATGTACTTTACTAGCATGTAGGAATTTGTATCAGCCTTATTTGTTGTATATTCTCAATATTATATTACACTGGTGGTGAACTGCTCTCTTTTCATGGGTAGGGCTATTGCTGTTTCATTTCTTGGAGTTAGTGCTGCTGCAGTATGGCAGGTTTGATAGGCATCTACCAAGTGGGGTTTTGGGTTTTTTTTCCAGGTTTTATATTGTTTTAATGCACCTGGTAGTAGAGGAAGCTTGTGATGTTTTTATTGAGATGACACCATGATCAGAATATCTTTTTTGTATGGTGAGTTGTACAGGGAAATGTTTTAGTTCTGCTCTGCACCCATTTTTAGGAAGTGGGGAATTCCTGTGGAAGCAGAGCATATGTTTATATTTACTCCCATGATGATCATATGTGAGCAGTGTGTCACACATGTGAGCATCATCTGTCAGGTGTGTCCTGATAGAAGAAAAGTGGAGAACCACTGCTCTAACACATTCTTTTTCAGTCTGTTCTCCAAGCTGAAGAGTCCTACCATGTTTAGCCTTTCTTCAGAAGGAGCTATTCCAGTCCCATTGTATCTTTTTTATTTCCTCTATATCTTTATTGAGATGGAGTGACCAAATGTACACACAATACTCAAGTTGTGGTAACACCATGGATCTATACAGAAGCATTATGATAATCTCAATTTTGTTGTCTATTCCCCTCCAAATAATTCATAGCTAAATTCCGCTTTCCACTTACATACTCCCCATTGAAATCTGAGATCTACGAATATTGACCTATTGATAGTTCCTTCAGTTTGACTTAAGTGAGGTGAGAGAAAGAGCTATAGCAATTGCTGGACCAAAATTCTGGAATTCTCTCCCCACTGAATTAAGGCTGCAAAGAGATTTTTCAGTTTTTAAGAAAAATTTGAAGACCTGGCTTTTTAAACAAGCATACGGGAGTAATGCTTTAAGGCATTATGTTACTTGTGTCAGAGGAATAATTATGATGAATCTGGAATGAGGAATTATTCAGGCTTAATTTCCTTTGTTATTTTTTTTCTTGTTTTATGTGACTTTTATTTGCTTTAATTATTTAATCCATGTATTATTATATTGTAACCACTTTTTTATCTTTGTTATTATTACTATGTATTTTATGACAATCTGTTTGTTCTTACTTACTTTTATCTGTTTTTATTCTGTAAACCATTGTGAATGGTCACAGAACATCAGTATTTAAATACAATAAATAAATAGACAGCTAAATAAGTAAGTAAATAAATAGCATTCTATTTAATTTTTTGGCATCTGTTGCTCACTGGTTGAAGATTTCAATGTATTGTCCATAATGTCTCCAAGATCCTTTTCCAGGGTGATGACTCTAATAGGAGCCCACATTGTGTACCTATAATTTGGATTGCTTATCTTAGGCATGAAAGGGTTAAGGAAGTCTTGACAGGAGTAATAAATGTAAGCAATACAGAGGAACCATGGACACAATAAAAGAGCACAGAAATGGCAACCAATCCTTGTGTTAGGCATGTTAGCAAAGGGAAGAGAATGAAGAGATTTATCAATGAATTGAGAAAAAAAATAAAAGAAAAGCACATATCATTCAGGAAATACAAACAGACACAAGGAGGATAGATAAAATTACCAGAAGAAACAAAGGAAGGCAAGAAGAGCAATTAGACAGGCAAAGACTCTAACAGAAGAGTGCATTGCTGTATCAGTAAGGAAGAGAGAAAGCTTTCTTTAGATATGTGAAAAAAATAAGACCAAAATGGGAAAAGTAAGAATTAAAGGAAAGACTGTGTTTAGTGAGGAGGAGAATCTTAATAAATTAGATATCTTAAACAAATACTTTTATTCACATTCACAGACACTAGAAAGAAAGCGTGAGAGACCACAGGTTGTGTTGAAGCTGTATTTAATGGCACAACATGGTACTGGAACTTGAAGTGCTGTGACCCTATCACAAACCTGAACTACTTTCTGTAACTGGGATTCATCTACATATGAGTGCACTCCTTCAGATCATGAGAATAATGCCAAAGCCCTCAATTTAGAAGGGCAGAATAGGGTCCTGCCAGAATAGGGATGGCAGCAAGCCTTGGATGCGTGTGTGGACAGGGTGGTGAAGGTATATTTTAGGGTGTTGAACACTAAACAAAAAGAAGCAAAAATACTAAAGAAAATGAAACCCCCTTTAAACCAAACAAACAAAATTTACCAGCATGGACACTCAGCAACAGAACCATAAGACCCATCTGTGTAGTTCACTGCATGCTCCTCAATCTCAGCAGAGAAAGGAACTGATCCAGTAGATACTGTGTATGTGCATGCATTTTGCCAGTGTATCACAGAGCAATCAAATTCAATTTTTTTTTTATTATCTATTCTCCTCTCCCTATCTACTCCACACATCTTCCTCTTGGCAAGCACACCACCTGAAATGACTTCTATGTCTGCTTCTCATCATCCATAAAAGTTCTGACTCAAGTTGAACGACAATCTTCCTCCAAGCAAAACTAATCAATGACATTTAAGAGTCAGATGACAGAACCAAACAGAAAATGAATGCCAGCATTACCCCCGGGGTCTGAATGCATTATCTCCCTGATGCTTCCATCTAGTCAGTCAATGAAAGGTCAGTGGTAAGCCTCAAAGGACTCAACATTTCTGCTAATTAAAATAAGTTGCAGTAATATATGCATTCCATATATTTAATGTGAAAAAGAAATTCCAACTGCAACAATAGACCAACATATTTTCTTGTGAATTCAGGCCATATTTGAAACGTAAATCAAAGCAATACAAAATAAAGAGACTACTTCTTTTGAAAGTGGATTGCTTTACAGTTCATTTATAAAAACACTTCCAAGCTTATAATGTTCATGAGGGCTTAAAGCTATGTTTGAGACATATAGGGGGTTATTGCAACAATGCTTAGTTTTGCATGCTAAGGCACTATACAATAACACCACTATGGATGTGGAAAGGATGCAAATAACTACCAAATCTACCTTATAAATGGCCTGTGAACCGACGGCCCCGCAAATGCGCAGTAGAGACCAGCCCTACGCGCATGTGCGGGGCGAGCACGTCGCCTCTGAGGCAGCTTCAGAAAGAAAAAAAAATGGCGGCGTCCAGTGGCAGCAGCGGGCGGCGGCGCGGTACCGGCAGCGGGCGGTGACGGCGGTAGCGAGCGACGGCGGTAGCGGCGACGGCGGTAGCAGGCGGTAGCGAGGGGAGGGAGAAGAGAGGAGGAGAGGGAGGGACGGACTGAGTGGGAGGGAGGGACGGAGAGAGAGAGTGGGAGGGGAGTGACTGAGTGAGAGGGTGTGATTGAGTGAGGGGGGAGGGACTGAGTGAGGGGGAGGGAGTGGGGACTGAGTGAGAGGGAGAGGGGGGGACTGAGGGAGGGAGTGGGACTGGGAGAGAGAGGGAGGGAGTGGGGACTGAGGGAGAGGTGAGTGGGACTGAGTGGAGTGAGGGGGGGGGAGGGAGTGACTGAGTGGGAGGGAGGGATTGAGTGAGGGGGAGGGACTGAGGGAGGGAGCGGGACTGAGGGAGGGAGTGGGAGGGAGGGAGAGGACGGAGGGAGTGGGGGACTGGAGTGAGAGTGGAGTGGGAACTGAGTGAGTGAGAGGGAGGGAGAGAGGGGGGAGGGAGTGAGTGAGACTGAGTGGGAGGGAGGGACTGAGTGATATGGAGAGGGAGGGTGGGAGGAGTGGGTTGAGGGAGGGGGTGGTGAAGAGTGAGGGAGAGAGAAAGAGGGGAGGTGAGAGACAGAGGGATGTAGCCCGTTTAACGGGCTTAACGGCTTGTCTAAATATTAAAGGCAAGGAGTGTGTTGCAAACTGTTCAGTGGTCTAGTAATTCATATGAAAAAGTCAATAATTAGATACGTGCCAGTTGCTGCTCTTGGGTTTACTTAGAGAAGTCTCCTTCTTAAGAATCTCCGAGAGTGGAGGCATTAATTTGGGAAAGCCCAGGATAAAATATTGGTCAAAGTTCATGAATCCTAGGAAGTATTCAGGTACAAAACATCTGCCTCCATACATTGTATTAGCATGCATGTTAATTCCCCAAAATATAGGAAGCCATTTTTTTTCTTTAAAGTATTTTTATTAACATTTCCAAATATCCAATCACACATTCCAAAAAGGAAACAGTAACCAGAATACTTAAACACTGAGTTTTCCATCAATTATTAACAGATCCAAACATGACGAATAAACCTTTAAATACCAACCTTTCTAGGAAGCCATTTATAAACTGTCTGTATTGCACCTGAGAAGGTAGATATCTTTTACCCATGGTCTTTCCAATAATGTTCAAAATGAAAGAAACACATGCTTTCATTTTGAAAACTGCCATGGGTATATAGTTTCCGCATTTTCTGCAGAAACCTTTTACATAAAAAATAACGCATATATTTAAAAATGTGATCTACATGCCTTATTTTTCTCTCTCCACATAAACCCAGGAATGCTCTCCCTGCACCTCAGCCGTTTATCCACCTGAATGTTAAATAATGTATAGAAGCTGCACAAAATAGTTTACACCCGCTAAAAAAAGCATGCACAGTCTCCTTCTCTCAATGGATCCTCCTCCTTGCTTCAAAACTATATCAAAGAAAACCTGGCACATAGGTTTGCAAGTCAATGTTAAGAGGAGAAGTAGGATCCCAGGAATGGAGGTTAAAGGAAAGGAGAGGTTTCCAGGCGAGAACAAACCAGATGTAAGTGCGTATTTCCAATCTTCTGTCTTCTGGATCAGTAAGGATCTTGAAGAAACATAATAAGAGCATGTGATTGGTGAGTGAATGGTGAATGGAGACAAAAAGGTGATGAACTAGGGAGAAATCTACCCACTTTGACTCTGGGTATCATAGTTGATCTTACATTAAAATCGTCAGCTCAGTGTGCTGCGGCAGTCAAAAAAGCAAACAGAATGTTAGGAATTATTAGGAACGGATTGGTTAATAACACGGAAAATGTCATAATGCCTCTGTATCGCTCCATGGTGATACTGCACCTTGAATACTGTGTGCAATTCTGGTTGCCGCATCTAAAAAAAAAAAATGTTGTTACACTGGAGAAAGTAGAGAGAAGGCAACCAAAATGAGAAAGGGGATGGTACTGCTCCCCTATGAGGAAAGGCTGAAGGGCTGTTCAGCTTGGAGAAGAGATGACTGAGGGGTGACATGATAGAGAGCTACAAAATCATGAAAGGACTTCAACGGGCAAATGTGCATCAGTTATATACTCTTTTGGATAATTCAAGGATTATTTGGTGCTCCATGAAGTTAGCAAGTAGCACATTTAAAACAAATCAGAGAAAATTCTTTTTCACTCAACGCACAATTAAGCTCTGGAATTTGTTGCCAGAGGATGTGGTTAGTGCAGTTAGTGTAGCTGACTGGATTGAGAACCCAGTATCCACCCTCAGCCTTCAGGCTGGGATGCAGCATCAGGTCTGGGTCCAGGCTATGGCCTAGGTTGAGGTGTCAGGACCCATGCTGGTCCTTGAATACCCGACTGATCAGCTAAGTGGCTAATCAAAAGGCTCAAGCAAGGCCTGGGCCAAGACTCGGCATCATGCTTGGGCCTAGATTATGGCCCCTGCTTTGGGATTCAGGCAATACCCTAGGTATGGCACCAGCTTCAGCCATAGGTGTACTACTAGGCCAAGGAGCTGCTATCACGCTCAGCTGTAGACCATGGCCTCTGCTTTGGGCCTTGACTAAGGTTTGTTTCATTCAGGGGCCCTTAATTTATTTTGTGGCCCCTGAATGAAGTGAATTGACTTTATTCAATGTGTTTTTTAAATGTGTTTAAAACAAATGCACATCTCTACTGTCCACACCTTTTCCACCTCCCCAATTGCCCCAATCCACTCCAACACCCCCTGCTCACACCCCACCTCTAACATCCCCTATTCCCACCCCAAACCATCAATTCCCCCAATTGCCCCTAAAACCCCTGCCTATAACCAATTATTTCCCGCTAATATCCCTATTCCCACTGCACCTCACCAATTGCCCCCTAATGCAACTTACTCCCACTCTACTCCCACCAATTGAACCCCAATTATCCCCTAACACGTCTTACTCCTTAACCTAACCCAACTGTCCCTCCAATTGCCTCTAACATCCTTACTCAACCCCCAATCTATCAATTGCTCTCTTCCGCCCCCTAACCCCACTCAGTTTCCCTGTTCCCATAATGTACTTACCTCCCCATTGGTATGAAGCTCTATGATTGTATTCAGTCTGGAGGATCCCCAGGCCAGTCAAGTCTCTGTTGTTCCTTCTGACCCACTGGTTTGGGAATAGAAGGTAATCATCCCTTACCATCAGGGATGCCAGTCATGACATGTTCCTGGTGGTGAAATTAGGTGCTACCCGGCGTGCACAAATGTACACCCGATTTTATAACATGCTCGCTACCACGTGCATGTTATAAAATCCAGGGTCGGCGCGCGCAAGGTGCACAAGTGTGCAGCCCCTTGCCCTAGGGGAGCTCCGATGGCTTTCCCCGTTCCCTCCGAGGTCTCTCCGAAATTGGAGCGGCCTCGGAGGGAACTTTTCTTCCACTCCCCCCCACCTTCCTCTCCCTTCCCCTATCTAACCCACCCCCCAGCCCTACCTAAATCCCCCCTACCTTTGTTTCTCTGGCAGGTGTAACTTGCACGCGCCGGCCAGCTGCCGGCGCGCCATCCCCCGGCACGGCCTCTGTGCCAGATGCCTCGGTCCCGCCCTCGGACCGCCCCCAGCCTGGTGTCACACCCACAGCCCCGCCCCCTTCCTTCCCCTTTTTCAAAGCCCCGGGACATACGCGTTAATAAAATACAAACATACTTCTGCATAGCCCCATATATGCACATATAAGGGGATATGTGAAGCTCTTTAAAGGCTAGCCTCATATTTTTTAATTTGCTTTTTAATTTTCATTTAGTTCCTATTTTTATTATCTGGATTATGTTTCTTGAGCTGGACCTTTTTTCTCTATCTCTTTGGTTTTTTGTTTCTGTCTTTGTTTCTTTATGTAGAGACATTTACAACCCTTGTTTTATGAGAGTGTATACCAAGGAATGAACCTGTTTTTTTGTGTATTACAGAAATATTTTTCTTTAATTTTATTTACAGATATATATTTTTGTATGTAATTTATGTATGTACTTCTCTCTGTGTGTAGCTTTTTATATGTATTTCTTTGTTTTTGGTTTTCTCTTTTGCAACTCATACTAGAAATATTAAAATTGTTATGTATTCCTTCCTTGTAGCAAATGCAATATGTTGCTTGTGAAGTGGATTTTAGGATATCCCTGATGCAGGCATAGATGCTGAAATGTCGCCATGTTAGGTTTTCAAGTTTTTGGGTTTTTTTTTTTATCATTTTCTGTATGGTTTTTATGTCCACACATGCATATTTTATTGATAAATATGCTTGCTGTACATTTTTTGCAAGAAATACATTTTTAATAATGTCAGTGTTGAAGTCTTTAATATTTTAATAATTTACCCTTTTGGATTTATTTTTAATTTATTTCTTTTTATATATTCTTTGTACTGTCGGGCTCATTATTTCTTGTGCTATTCAAAATTGCCACCAAAGTGACCAGTCAGAAATCACACTATAGTAGTTAGAGTTGGGTTCTTAAATTAACTAAGACATTACAAAATAAATATCAGGCAAACAATGGAAAGGAAGTCAAGAGGCCAAATAAAAAGGCATCAAAATTGCTTCAACAGAGAAAACAGAAGGGAGATTTTTAATAAACAACCTACCTAGGCAAGGCACATAGCAAGGCAACTGCAACACTTTGGCTTTTGATGGCATTTCTCCACACCATTTATTCTCCACTTCTTTTGCTGCATCAGAGAGGGTGGCATCATGCACTATGCACGTAAGGTTACGAACTTGAAGTCCATCTCCACACTGGCCACTCTACGAAAACGTAATAATATTTATGGTAAGAGAATGATTTGTTTGTTTTCATCCTACTATTACTAAATGATTGCATATTCAAGTAGTGAAATGTCATCCACGTCCTGTTCTCCAGTCAAACTATCTCATTGACTTCTGTCATTGAAGGGACTTCTGGTGGAGATCTATAATGCAGTGAAATAGACTGCATCTGATATTTATCTACTGAAACAGAGCCACTGTGGGCAATTTATGTGAAAAAAAAAGAAGAAAATTTATAGCCTCTTGCAGTAGTATCTCTTTGCAAGTTTTCTTTCTTTGTAATGGAAAACAAGTCCATTAATTGAAATAGATACTTTTTGTACCATTTCCCTTTAAATATGAGTATCTGTGTAACATCCCTCTTCTGGAAATCAAAGGCACTGGATTAGTCCTGTATATGTATTTAAGACCAAAAAAGGATATTTGCTCAAATGATTCACTTAGCATCAGATTTTTTGCACAGAATTATTGCTCAGTGAAAACAAATTTGAAAGCACAGGATGTGTTCTCCCTCCTTAGGGCTCAAACAATGACAGAATGTTATCCTGTGCAAGGACAATACAACTTAATGAGGTCCATTTTCCGTGACTGTGCGGCTTGGCTAGTAGGCTGCACCAATGAATATACCTGGCTATCCTAAAATTAGCCAGTTATGTCAAACTGGCTAACTTTAGGAGAGTCCTACAGGCCAACTAGAGTTAGCCACATATCAGAGTTAGCCACATAACTATTACGTTATCCATCTAAATGGCTTATGAATATCGACCTGAAGATTATTTGTATGCTGCACAAATTAAAAAAAAAAAAGCATTACATTTTACTAAGCATGACATCCAGGATCTGACAAAGACATTTGAATGCCTTGGGCAAGCTCCTGGCAGGCTAATAATTTTTTGCCCTTTCAAGCCAATATTTAGCACCCCTTAAAGGTTGGCTCCCCAGGCATTTGTCTGTCTGATCTGCCCCTTAATCCAGTCCTGATGAGATCAAAAAGTCCTTGTTTTCACAAAAATATTTTAATCCAAATCTTTTAATTAATTATACCATAACACACAGAACAGTACAAAATGACTGCTTTTACCATACAAGGGTCAGAATAGCGCATGCTTCAAAATTTTAACAGCAATATCAACTTCCCAAATCCATGCATAGACAGCTTTAAAATGCTGGAATAAAAGGTTGTTAGGAAATTGATAGCAAACTGTGATAGCCATTGCCATTTTAAAATAATTAAACAAATGGATTTCTTTTCCTTTATGCAAGTGGATACTAATTAAAATCCTGGCAGTGATTGAGGGATGTCATCTTCTTCTTGTGATTCAGCAGGACATCCTGCATAAC
The DNA here is from genome assembly GCF_901001135.1 of Rhinatrema bivittatum. Lineage (NCBI taxonomy): Eukaryota > Metazoa > Chordata > Amphibia > Gymnophiona > Rhinatrematidae > Rhinatrema > Rhinatrema bivittatum. The sequence continues at coordinate 54,416,072 of NC_042620.1, read as the reverse complement.
TCAAACACCACTTCTGAAGAAATGCTGACCCTTGACTTATGAATATGCTAAAGCCAGAACCAGACTGGGCCAGGCACCTGGATTTGAACCCAGTGGGCAACATGTACATGTTGCACAAAAGATCTTACAGTTTCAGCAATTCAAAGTCTAAATTGAGCAAGTGCAAAAACAGGAAAAATGAGGCTATGTTTTCTGAGTACGAGAATAAATCTGTGAAGCCAAGGACGTGTGTGCTAAGAGCTGATAAGGGGAAGAGAAACTAGGCCACAGTGACCGTTGGCATGATAAGGAAAAATGTGACCCTGAGTGTAGGTATGGAGCAATCATGAGCTGATTTAGAGCAATACACTTTCCTGCTTGCAGTGTATATTATGAAACCTATAAAATTGATGAAAAAGAGGAATAACTAAGCAAAGCTGTTTCTTTCATTGCCCTGTGTACTTAATTGTGAGTATAGCAATAGATAAATTTTATTAATCAGTTTGCTTACTTTGCTTCCTGAATAGGCCACTTGTTGCCTATCCAGCCTTATAACAATATATTAATATAACATGTAACAGATTTCAATAGAATAAAGAGTCCCATCTGGGTCGCCCCAATGCCGTAATAACTTGTGAACACGAAGCAAGTCGATGACTTGATGTCGACTCTTTTGGTTCATTGTGCTGACTCTATCCACCATGACTTCATGGTCAAAGGATGTGAAGTCTGGGGTGAAGCATTGTTAGAATATGAATCAACTACGCCTTTTACTAGATTCAAAAAACAAAGGCAGAATGCTGGGCAGAAAGCTTGTGTATTACAACACAAAGATTCACGAGATAGAGTATTACAACAACCTGTTTTCATAAGAACAAATGCCCAGAATCAACCGGAAGCTACATATAAGCCATATAGCCCCACCGACATCAGTACCATCATTCAGAAATTACCAAGTATTCATAAAGGAGCTAGAATGTGGCTAGAAGCTGTAGATACAAATACAGCAGGGACACAACTGGCCATCGGTGATTTTAAAGCATTATGTGCAGCCAGTGGTATAAACTTATCTCAACTGTCCGTAGTTAGTGTATGCCCTGGATTACTTACCTCTGCTGTGGATGGGAACCCTTTTCAAGGTCGTGATAGAATAAATTTAGCAAAAGCTTTGGATACTTTATACCCAACTACAATTGATTTCACAGCCATAACAGCAGGAAAATGGGATGGTAGTGGTGATTTTTCTGCACATTTGACAAAATGCATGGACACGTATAAAGCACAAACTGGGCAGGATGCTGATGTCCAGCCTAATATTCCTGTGTTTTTACATTTATTTTACGCTACTTTACCAGCAAACATGCAGACAAATTTGAATAATGTTGTGGCTTTATCTACAAAGGCATGGCCTGAGGTAAGGGCAACTCTGTTACATTTTGCTTCAGTGCATACAAAAATGTTACAGACTCCACATAAAGAACAGCAGAAAATAGCTCATAAATTAATGACTATGCAAATTGCGGAAATAGAGGACAAGAAAAAGGTCAGATGCCATGATCAGAGTAACAACTTTCCAAAAGATCCTAATATCTCAGATGGTATACAGGATTGCTATGTGATACAAAAACCACCCTCAGATGGATACCAGGGAGGATATGGCCCATATATCCCCCGGGGTAGAGGAATGCAAAGGGGTAGAGGTGGCCGCGGTATGACACAGGGTAGGGGGAATAGGCCATCACCAGATAGAAGAGCTCATGTACAATGTTGGAATTGTAACGCAGTAGGACATTATTCAACTGAATGTAGACGGCCAAAGGACCCAAATTCCTATCATGCACAGCCGCCGGTATCAGACCATTGGCAGTCTGGGCAGACTGGGACACAGTCTGCACAACAGACACACTCACAATTACCTTTATGAATACTGGCTCGCCATATCTGCTGTGGATGGGAACCCTTTTCAAGGTCGTGATAGAATAAATTTAGCAAAAGCTTTGGATACTTTATACCCAACTACAATTGATTTCACAGCCATAACAGCAGGAAAATGGGATGGTAGTGGTGATTTTTCTGCACATTTGACAAAATGCATGGACACGTATAAAGCACAAACTGGGCAGGATGCTGATGTCCAGCCTAATATTCCTGTGTTTTTACATTTATTTTACGCTACTTTACCAGCAAACATGCAGACAAATTTGAATAATGTTGTGGCTTTATCTACAAAGGCATGGCCTGAGGTAAGGGCAACTCTGTTACATTTTGCTTCAGTGCATACAAAAATGTTACAGACTCCACATAAAGAAGCTCTGAGAGGCGACGGAAGTGGGGATTGTAACTCGAGACGAGGGCGCTCCGCAGCATGCCTTGCTGTTTATTTCTCGTTGCAGCCAGGGGGAAAACAGAAGAAAACCAAGAAATATGCGACCATGAAGCGCATGATCAGTCTTCGAGACCAGCGCATTAAAGAGAAGGAACGAATTAAAACGAACCAGAAAAAAGAGAAGGATCCAAGCACCATAAAGGAGAGAGAGATCCCACAATACCCTTCCTGTTTGTTCTTTCAGTATAACACAAATCTGGGACCTCCATATTATATCCTGGTCGATACCAACTTTATCAACTTCTCAATTAAAGCAAAGCTGGACCTTGTTCAGTCAATGATGGACTGTCTTTATGCAAAGTGTGTCCCCTGTATTACAGACTGTGTGATGGCGGAAATTGAGAAGCTGGGACAGAAATACCGTGTGGCATTGAGGATAGTCAAGGACCCAAGGTTTGAACGCCTGCCGTGCACACACAAAGGAACTTATGCTGATGACTGCTTAGTGCAGAGAGTCACTCAGCATAAATGCTACATCGTGGCCACAGTGGACAGAGACCTGAAAAGGAGAATCCGGAAGATCCCTGGAGTTCCCATCATGTATATTTCAAACCACAGGTACAACATTGAAAGGATGCCAGATGACTATGGAGCTCCTCGGTTCTAACATCCTGCTGGCTCAGTTCCTGGATCACAGTGCAAACCCAAAAGAATGCAGTGGTGTTACTGAGTTCCCGATCTCCGACCTTCAGCCAGAAGAGTTCCTTAAGCTTAACACACAAACAATTCAAAATTCATTCATTCTTTTGAATATTTATTCCATGTTTTGGAACTTTTTTTAGTTTTCTTTTTTTTTTTTTTTATAGATTCTGGGATCCAGCTCCAGAATCCTTTCCTATAATTCCAAACTGCTCTCTTGTATAAGTACCATTTTTTTACAAAAATTTTAACATCCCTGTAGGTGCATTGAAAGTAAAGGTTGGTTACTCCTGCATTAATGCTGCAGGAAGTACCAGCAGCATAGTGACTTCTGAAGCTTTACCACAGTTGTGGCCTCCCTGACCACATGCTTTTCAACTATACTTCACTCAAAGGGATTGCCCTCTTCAGAGTAATTCTGATACCTAGTTACAGTTCATTGGTCTTGCTTGTGAGTGACTAAGTGGATTCTGTTGTGCTCCCGTGCAGAGACTGTAACTATTCCTCCCAGCAATGGCTGAGCTGCCACTTCTCTTCCAGTAGCATAGGTGCCAGTGTGAATTTGCCTCATGTGATATGCTGTTGGGATGCCAGCTACTGAAAAGACAAGGACATGCTGATAACCGCTTGTGAAAACAAATGACATGGGTTTTTTTGTGGGGTTTTTAAAATTCTATATTTATTGAGATTTTCAAATGTACAACATAGCACAAAGCAAATACAGACAGAACAGTACATATTCAGGTTTACAGTCAGAGACCAACAACTATTTTATTACTAAACCCACCCCCTTCCCATGTTAAGTACCTTCTGAAACATAAAACAATAATAGTAATACAACACTATGACAATCCATTATGCAAAATTATTACGAATATAGTGAAGGTGAAGAACTATGAAGAACCAGTATACAAAAATAGCAAAGAATAATCCAAAGAAAAATGGATACTGATTCAAGTAATAGGAAAACTGTTGGACAAATATATATACTAATGTGATTTCTTATTTACTTCCTCAGGAATCACAACTAAGAAATCAGTCCATATGTCTTGAAAAAGACCTTGTGTTTTGATGGAACTCAATAACGCTGTTTTTCTTTCCAATAAACAGAGGTCCCACACTGCAGATTTCCAACTAATAAATTCAGGACCTTGAGCACTCAGTCACACTTTCAGTATACATGTCAATGCTTGTAGACAGCCCTTCAGCATTAACAACTTTGTAGATCGTTTAATGTGGCACAGCCCATCATAGTGACCCAAAATACAGAAGGCTGCTGACCAAGGAAGAGAAATTGAAAATAAGCTGGTAAAGAACATCAATATACCTTGCCAAAAGGGCTGTATCAACCTGCATTCCCAGAAGAGATGCATTGTCCTGTGAACATTTTACGCATTGAGCAGATTATGTAATTTTTACCTTGAAAGTCTAAAGTGGCCTATATATTACCATCAGGGGCCTATATATTACCTCAGGGGCCAGGTTTGGAGTGGCATATTGACTACACTGATATGATTGAACCAGTTAAAGGAAAACGGTATGTATTGGTATGGGTGGATGGTTTTTCACATTGGATTGAGGCGTTTCCGTGTACTAAAGAAACAGCCCATGTAGTAATCGATACTTTTATCCGCAATATACTACCTGCCCATGGCTGTCCCATAAGACTCGTGTCAGATAATGGCACACATTTTAACAATCAAATAATGCGAGAATTACAGGATATCTGCAATATAATCCATCGTAGAGTGTCAGTTTACAAGCCTACATCAAATGGCTTAGTAGAACGTTATAATGGAATTTTAAAAACAAAATTGAGAGTGCTACTGGCAGCCCTAAATAAAACCAAAACAACGAAATTATATACCTGGCTGGATATATTACCATTGGCTTTAATGAATATACGAAATACCCCAGGTATACGTCATGAAATCACGCCTTTTCAATTGCAGACTGGGAGAATTATGAACCCCATACATGCAAAGGCTACTGATACTCCAAGCGAATACTGGAGTAAAATTCAACCGATAGTAGCAATGGCTACCGATTTAGTCCAATCTAACTCGAGATTAGCGCCAAAATTGACTCTATCTTCTGTGTTCTCAATAGGTGATCAAGTTTTGCGAAAGAATCACACGCATAAAACGTGGAAAGATCCAATTTACATCGGACCATTCACCATTACAGGACTAAGCCACACTGCTGCTAAACTGTCTGAACACTCCACCTGGGTACATTTGTCGGATATTCGTACCTATCGTCCCATCATCTGAGAACATGAATAACCGACTTCCCAGTGTAATTCTTGCCTGCGTTTTGCTGTGGTGGTGGAGTACTCCCAGAATCTCTTCTACCTTGGACAATGAATCATTGGATGAGAGGTTTAAACATAATTTGTGGTTGCGTTTAGCCAACATTACACATGTTACTTCCTTTTGCTTAATGATTAGTTCAGACTTACATACTATGTTGGGCTCATGCCTCATTCCGGTTTGTAAGGATCCGAATGATATTCACAATGATACCCAATTACCAACTATTGGGGAAAAATGGACTTATGAATCATCCATAAATTGGGGAAAGGTTGCAAGGCATCTACCTACAGATGCTTTGGAACTTTATACTCCGTATGTTGCAAATCTGGAAAATAACAGTTGTGCACGAATTGTGAACTGCAAAGACCAATGCCGTAAATTACCAAAGGGACAATGGCCCTGTAACAACCCCACAAATATCAGTTATAATTGGGCACATATAATTTTACCGCTGGGATGGTTCTTTACTTGTGGAACCACAACATTTAATTATATTCCAGCTAATGTCAGTGATTGTACATGTTGCTTAAGTAGATTAGTACCTGTTTTGCCAAGCAAACCCCACAAGGTGAAGCATTTATACAAATCTCGTAAGATTCGAGATGTGACTTCTCTCACACCTTCATGTGATGGAAATGTTTCACTATTGAATAAGCATGAGTCTTTGGCTTTGGCACTTTCCTTAGTGGGAGTACCCGGACTGGCCATGCATGCTGATATTCAGGTCACAAAACTAGCTTGTAATTTAGCTAAATCTATAAATGCCACTTCGCATGCTATTGCATTATTAAATCAAGAACAGAGTGCTCTTCGTAACGCTATCCTTAATAACCGAGGAGCTATTGATTTTTTGTTATTACAGCACCACTATGGTTGTGAAGTCATGCCAGATATGTGCTGTTTTAACCTCACAGACAATTCGTTAGCAATTGACCAACAGATAAAGAAGTTGAAAACATATGCTGAAAGTATTCACATTGATGAGGGATCAAAATTTTGGGATAGTTTGTGGTCAATATTCCCAGTAGGATGGATAAGGAACCTGTGTCAATACGCGATTATAATTATTGTAATTCTTATAGCTGTGTGTTGCTTTCTGCAATGTATTCCAAATTTAATCCACATCTTTCAGAGATGCATGCCTCACAGAATAACCACCAATATTACCCATCACGATTCACATTATGCTGTCATGGCCCCTGGACATACTGACACCAGTTATGCTGTAATGGTACCTGCTGTTATTGAAACTAATTATGATAATGTAATGGTAGAAACAGTTATAGAGTAGTAGATGCTTCAAGATTGTTCCATACATGTCATTCTATGTCACATACTGATAGAAGAATAGAGGGAAATTGGAAAGTGAGTGTAGGTAAAGAGGGAAGTAGAAAAGATGATGTGAAGAGGTTTGCAGATACCGAAGAACGGCTCAACATAGTCTCCCCAAATGAAGAAGGTGAGACAGGGACAAGGCCTGTCTCAAGGGAGGGTTGAAGAAATGCTGACCCTTGACTTATGAATATGCTAAAGCCAGAACCAGACTGGGCCAGGCACCTGGATTTGAACCCAGTGGGCAACATGTACATGTTGCACAAAAGATCTTACAGTTTCAGCAATTCAAAGTCTAAATTGAGCAAGTGCAAAAACAGGAAAAATGAGGCTATGTTTTCTGAGTACGAGAATAAATCTGTGAAGCCAAGGACGTGTGTGCTAAGAGCTGATAAGGGGAAGAGAAACTAGGCCACAGTGACCGTTGGCATGATAAGGAAAAATGTGACCCTGAGTGTAGGTATGGAGCAATCATGAGCTGATTTAGAGCAATACACTTTCCTGCTTGCAGTGTATATTATGAAACCTATAAAATTGATGAAAAAGAGGAATAACTAAGCAAAGCTGTTTCTTTCATTGCCCTGTGTACTTAATTGTGAGTATAGCAATAGATAAATTTTATTAATCAGTTTGCTTACTTTGCTTCCTGAATAGGCCACTTGTTGCCTATCCAGCCTTATAACAATATATTAATATAACATGTAACAGATTTCAATAGAATAAAATTTTTATTTGCATTAAGAAGCTTTTGTATATTGCAATTTGTTCAGTGTCATCTTCTCTCACAATACTATAGTTTCTATAGGTTTTATTTACACTTCCCTGCTTAGTTTAATCTTTATTAATAAACACATTGATGAATACATTTCAGCTGCTTTGAAGCAAACAGAAAAGAGGGTACCATTATTTCAGGGAAAATGTGACTACATTTCTATACTAATTTTTACTCACTTGAGCCCCAGAAATGGGGGCCAGTTGAGTTGCTGCCATTGTAATTATGCTGTCAGTGACAAATGGTGGATAAACAGGTCATTCAGCTGCCAACTGTTTTAGGGTTCCTAAGTATAGTACTGAAGGAACTCAAAAAAGAAATTTCAGACCTATTAGTAAAAATTTGTAACCTATCATTAAAATCATCCATTGTACCTGAAGACTGGAGGATAGCTAATGTAACCCCAATATTTAAAAAGGGCTCCAGGGGTGATCCGGGAAACTACAGTCCAGTTAGCCTGACTTCAGTGCCAGGAAAAATAGTGGAAAGTGTTCTACATATCAAAATCACAGAACATATAGAAAGACATGGTTTAATGGAACAAGGTCAGCATGGCTTTACCCAAGGCAAGTCTTGCCTCACAAATCTGCTTCAGTTTTTTTGAAGTGGTTAATAAACATGTAGATGAAGGTGAACCTGTAGATGTAGTGTATTTGGATTTTCAGAAGGCATTTGACAAAGTTCCTCATGAGAGGCTTCTAGGAAAAGTAAAAAGTCATGGGATAGGTGGCGAAGTCCTTACGTGGATTACAAACTGGTTAAAAGATAGGAAACAGAGAGTAGGATTAAATGGACAATTTTCTCAGTGGAAGGGAGTGGGCAATGGAGTGCCTCAGGGATCTGTATTGGGACCCTTATTTTTCAATATATTTATAAATGGTCTGGAAAGAAATACGATGAGTGAGAATCCTCATTTTTGATTGAATTATTCATTTTCAAATATTAAATATTTAAAAATGATTAAATATTCATTTTTGCTAAACAATTATATTAATTGATGCAATTGACTGAAATGTAAATATTTCTTTGTTCAATTTCTCCCCCTTTCCAGATCCTAGTTAATTTTCCCTGTTTTATTGTAACTTTCTCACATCCATAATATTGTTTTCTGTATTTGAAGTTTGAATTGGGAATATTGTTTACTATGTTAATCTCTACCTTACACACATTGTTAATTGTAAACCGGGTTGATGTGATTCTAGTCATGAAACTCGGTATAACAAAATAAACAAATAAATAAATAAATAAACAAATAAATAAATAAATAAATGATACAAAGTTATTCAGAGAAGTTAAATCTCAAGCGGATTGTGATAAATTGCAGGAGGACCTTGTGAGACTGGAAAATTGGGCATCCAAATGGCAGATGAAATTTAATGTGGATAAATGTAAGGTGATGGCCCCAAAAAACAAATCGGAAACCGATCCAGTTGGCTGTATTAGAGTGAAAACAAAAGGAATCGGATGATCACACGAAGCCCTTTATTATGTGCCCGACTCTGGCCGAGTTTCGCTCGTAGAGCTGCCTCAGGGGCTGGGCTGTTGTCACATGTCACACTGTAGCAAATATTAGTTCCTGCGGAACGTATCCAACATTCTGCTACTAATGATGTTGGATACGTTCCGCAGGAACTAATATTTGCTACAGTGTGACATGTGACAACAGCCCAGCAGGCATTTTTTCAAATCCTGCCGATTGAATTGCCCCTGAGGCAGCTCTACGAGCGAAACTCGGCCAGAGTCGGGCACATAATAAAGGGCTTCGTGTGATCATCCGATTCCTTTTGTTTTCACTCTAAGTGTAAGGTGATGCATATTGGGAAATAAAAACCCATGCTATAGTTATACAATGTTAGGTTCCATATTATGAGCTATCACCCAGAAAAGAGATCTAGGCGTCATAGTGGGTAATACATTGAACCTTCAGCTCAGTGTCCTGCGGCAGTCAAAAAAGCAAACAGAATGTTAGGAATGATTAGGAAGGAAATGATTAGGGAAGGAAAATGTCATAATGCCTCTGTTTTGCTCCATGGTGAGACCGCACCTTGAATACTGTGTACAATTCTGGTCAATGAATCTCAAAAAAGATAGAGTTGCAAGGGAGAAGATACAGAGAAGGGCGACCAAATGATAAAGAGGATGGAAAAGCTCCCCTATGAGGAAAGACTAAAGAGGTTAGGACTGTTTAGCTTGGAGAACAGACAGCTGAGGGGGGTTTTGATAGAGGTGTTTAAAATCATGAGAGGTCTAGAACAGATAAATGTAATAGGGATGTGAATCGTTTTTCAACGATTAAAATTATCGTCCGATAATGTTAATATTGTCTTAAATCGTTATAGAACACGATACAATAGAAATTCTAACGATTTATCGTTAAAAATCGTTAAATCGTGTTAGTGCGCACTAACGGGAGTTAGTGCGCACTAACTCTCAGTTAGTGCGCACTAACTCGATTTAGTGCGCACTAACTGAAAATGATACAAATAAACACTTTCCAGGTCACTGAAGGTCAGTTAGGAATGAATATGTGTTCCTATTGGCTGGCTGCCCTCTTATCTATTGATGTTACCAAGGTTACCACTGAGGTGATGGTTGGGGGGATGGGAAATGGAACTGGAAACTAATGAACACCAACAGAAAATGAAACAAAGTGTTCACACTTCCCAGGTCAGTAAAGGTCACTTAGGAATGAATATGTATTCCTATTGGCTGGCTGTGCTCTTATCTGTTGATGTTACCAAGGCTAACACTGAGGTAATGGTTGAGGGGATGTGAAATGGAAACAGTTGGAAGCTTGACAAAAAAAGTAATGTAATGATCAGCACTCACGTGACTAGAACTTGTTTGTTTATTATTTTTGTTAGCAGGCACCTGAAATGCTAGTGCATGTTGAATTTGCCAATCACTGTGCATTTTAGAAAGGTGGTCCTGGCTGGAACTGTACACAGTTCAAATATATGTAATTGATTGTTGGTAAGTGTAGATTTTAAGTGATTTTCCTGCACACAGTGCCCTAACCCTGGCACCAGGGGTGTTGTGATCTTCCTGCACACAGTGCCCTAACCCTGATACCAGTCTGAGACAGCTCCCTCCCTGCATTACTAGTGAGAGGCTGGCTTCACAGACAGGGGGGAGCTGCCTGACCCTCACTCCTGACTTCCCCCATGTCCCAGCTAGTGAATGGTGTGTGGGTGAGGGGGGGGGGGGATGGTGAAGTCTGAGACAGCTCCCTCCCTGCATTACTAGTGAGAGGCTGGCTTCACAGACAGGGGGGAGCTGCCTGACCCTCACTCCTGACTTCCCCCATGTCCCAGCTAGTGAATGGTGTGTGGGTGAGGGGGGGGGGATGGTGAAGTCTGAGACAGCTCCCTCCCTGCATTACTAGTGAGAGGCTGGCTTCACAGACAGGGGGGAGCTGCCTGACCCTCACTCCTGACTTCCCCCATGTCCCAGCTAGTGAATGGTGTGTGGGTGAGGGGGGGGGGGGAGGATGGTGAAGTCTGAGACAGCTCCCTCCCTGCATTACTAGTGAGAGGCTGGCTTCACAGACAGGGGGGAGCTGCCTGACCCTCACTCCTGACTTCCCCATGTCCCAGCTAGTGAATGGTGTGTGGGTGAGGGGGGGGGGGGAGGATGGTGAAGTCTGAGACAGCTCCCTCCCTGCATTACTAGTGAGAGGCTGGCTTCACAGACAGGGGGGAGCTGCCTGACCCTCACTCCTGACTTCCCCCATGTCCCAGCTAGTGAATGGTGTGTGGGTGAGGGGGGGGGGGAGGATGGTGAAGTCTGAGACAGCTCCCTCCCTGCATTACTAGTGAGAGGCTGGCTTCACAGACAGGGGGGAGCTGCCTGACCCTCACTCCTGACTTCCCCCATGTCCCAGCTAGTGAATGGTGTGTGGGTGAGGGGGGGTGGGGAGGATGGTGAAGTCTGAGACAGCTCCCTCCCTGCATTACTAGTGAGAGGCTGGCTTCACAGACAGGGGGGAGCTGCCTGACCCTCACTCCTGACTTCCCCCATGTCCCAGCTAGTGAATGGTGTGTGGGTGAGGGGGGGGGGAGGATGGTGAAGTCTGAGACAGCTCCCTCCCTGCATTACTAGTGAGAGGCTGGCTTCACAGACAGGGGGGAGCTGCCTGACCCTCACTCCTGACTTCCCCCATGTCCCAGCTAGTGAATGGTGTGTGGGTGAGGGGGGGGGAGGATGGTGAAGTCTGAGACAGCTCCCTCCCTGCATTACTAGTGAGAGGCTGGCTTCACAGACAGGGGGGAGCTGCCGGACCCTCACTCCTGACTTCCCCCATGTCCCAGCTAGTGAATGGTGTGTGGGTGAGGGGGGGGGAGGAGGATGGTGAAGTCTGAGACAGCTCCCTCCCTGCATTACTAGTGAGAGGCTGGCTTCACAGACAGGGGGGAGCTGCCTGACCCTCACTCCTGACTTCCCCCATGTCCCAGCTAGTGAATGGTGTGTGGGTGAGGGGGGGGGGGAGGATGGTGAAGTCTGAGACAGCTCCCTCCCTGCATTACTAGTGAGAGGCTGGCTTCACAGACAGGGGGGAGCTGCCTGACCCTCACTCCTCCGGGGTGATCTTCCTGCACACAGTGCCCTATCCCTGATACCAGGGGTGTTGTGATCTTCCTGCATGCAGTGCCCTATCCCTATTAATACCAGGAGTGTTGTGATCTTCCTGCACGCAGTGCCCTATCCCTAATACCAGGGGTGTTGTGATCTTCCTGCATGCAGTGCCCTATCCCTGATACCGGGATGTGTGCAAGAAGATCCCAACACCCCCGGTATCAGGAATAGGGCACTGTGTGCAGGAAGATCACAATACCCCTGGTATCAGGGTTAGGGCACAAGTTCTAGTCACATTGACTGATCACATTACTTGTTTTGTCAAGCTACCAACTGTTTCCATTTCCCATCCCCCATATACTGTCAGTGGGAAGCTTGGTAACATGAATAAATAAGAGGGCAGCCAATAGGAATACATATTCATTCCTAAACTGACCTTAACTGACCTGAAAAGTGTCAAATTGTATCATTTTCAGTTAGTGCGCACTAACTCTCCGTTAGTGCGCACTAACTCCTGTTAGTGCGCACTAACTCGAGTTAGTGCGCACTAATCGGAAAAAAACGATTTTTAACGATTTTTTAACTAAAAAATCGTGCCTAACACGATTTTCTTGCCCTGCCACACGATTTCTATCGTTAAGACGATATGGAAAACGATTCACATCCCTAAAATGTAAATCAGTTATTTACTCTTTTGGATAATAGAAGGACTAGGGGGCACTCCATGAAGTTAGCATGTAACACATTTAAAACAAATCGGAGAACGTTATTTTTCACTCAACAACCATTAAACTCTGGAATTTGTTGCCGGGGCATGTGGTTAGTGCAGTTAGTGTAACTGGGTTTAAAAAAGGTTTGGATAAATTCTTGAAGAAGTCCATTACCTGCTATTAATTAAGTTGACTTAGAAAATAGCCACTGCTATTACTAGCATAAGTAGTAGGGGTGTGCATTCGTTTTGAACTTATATGTAAAACGCTACTTTTTTTTTTTTAACTTAAAAAAGTGATGAGGCGAAAACGATCGGATTTCCAACTTATTCAACATAGCTATGTTGAATAAGTTGGAAATCCGTCAGGAACTTTTGGCCAGCTTGGGGGGGCCTCCTGACCTCCCCAAGCTGGCCAAAAGTTCCGTTTGTGTCCAACGAGGGGTCCGGGAGCAGAACCGCGGTGGACCACGTGACGGTCGTGTCACGTGCTCCTCGCAAAGGAATAGAGGAATGGCTTCCTGACTCCCCGCTGGACCACCAGGGAATTTTGGTAAGTCTTGGGGGGGGATTAAGGAGGGTGAGGGGTTTAAATTTTTATTTAGGGAACCGGTGCACGTATGGACATAGACTCAACTTATGGAATTCTCCATATGTCCATATTGACCGAAATTGACCCCCCTTTTCGACTTATGGACTTATGAACATAAACTTTTTGTCTGCACATCCCTAATAAGTAGCATGGGTTAGACTTAGTTTTTGGGTACTTGCCAGGTACTTATAGCCTGGATTGGCCACTGTTGGAGACAGGATGCTGGGCTTGATGTACCCTTGGTCCGACCCAGTATGGCATGTTTTTATGTTCTTATGGTAAAGTCTCAATCTATCTTTCCCTGCACAAAGTAAAACCAAGGGGAAACTACCAACAGGATGAAAAGGGCAAGGAGAATGATTAACAAAAGAAAAACAAATATTTATTTATTTATTTATTTATTTTTGGTTTTATATACCGATGTTCCTGTATAATATACATATCACACCGGTTTACAAGGAACTCAAACTGACGCCTCAGAGGGCAGTTTACATTGAAACAAGATAACAGATAATATGGGGGGGCAGAGGAACTTGGCGGAGGTTACAGAGATTGAGCATGAATAGCTAAATAGTGATAACTAAATATACAGTAAACTATGTACATAAGGTGATGGGGGGTCAGAGACCAGGCTGATGTTGTTTTCTTCCGGCTTTTAGATTTCCGGGAAGGCTTGTGCAAAAAACCAAGTCTTTAGTTTCTTTTTGAAAGTAATGTGGCACGGTTCGAGGCGAAGGTCTGGAGGGAGCGAGTTCCAGAGTATGGGGCCAGCTGTGGATAGTGCGCGTTTCCTCAAGGAGGATTTTGCTGGCTGGGTGCATAGCATATTTCTGTACGCACTTCTTGTGAAATACCAGTGTGAATTAATTTTGTAATGTGCATTTAACACTGTTTTGTAATAACAATGTTGCAGGCCATATCATTAATAATTTAGTATTCATTCATTCTCTTAAAGAATCATTTTGAAATTGGGGGCACACTAGATAGTATTTGCTGCATTGAATATTGCATTTATTACTACATACTGGTGTACTAATGAATCAAGTTTAGTTTATTGTACAATTCTATTACTACTATAGTGGTGCTTAATGCACTATTTTGTGGCTGTCTTTTTTAAGCATTACAGCATTTGGTGTATTTGCTGTAAACAAACAAAAAAAAGGATTGTGATCGAGATAATAATCAAGCCAGCTGTACTAATTGAGAGGCCACAGAGCCCAGTCTCTGCAGCTGTAATTAATATGGTGCCCAGCCGCCACTTGGTATGACCTAAATGGAGGGCAAGGGAGGAGGAGGTTAAGGAAGAAGTACACATGCTACAAGGTGACTGGCTACTGAAAGGGTTGGGCATCACTACTGGTTGGCTGAGAGACCTGAGGAAGCTGGACCTGGGTTTTAAAGACTACTTGCTTGGTGGATTTCATCCTCTTTGCTCAGCCATCAGGACCAAGGCAAAGTGAACTTACTGTACCCATTTCGGCTTTTGGGCAGAGGAGGTTCAGGGGTATCTTTGGTTGATGGCCAGGACTTGGTGTTTGCTGCTGGTTTGGTGGTAGTGGGATATGTGAAAGTTCTCCTGGCTGAGTGTGTTTTTTATGCTCTCCTACTATTGTTTGAGGCCCAGGGTTTGCAGGAAGGGTTAGGTGATTTGTCATTAGTCTGCCTGCGGAGGGGGGAGGAGTTGGACAGACACACCAGCAGGACAGATGATGGATGTTGGGATTGGGTCTGAGGTAGGGGTGTGGCAGCTTTGTTCGGTCCTTCCTGAGTTGAGTTGGTGGATAGTGGCTTGCATGTGCTAGTTGTGTGAATGCTGAATGGATGACGGAATTTTTGACAGCCAGAATGCTCAGCGGCGGCTGGTTGAAACAATTTCACTCTTCTCCTTGATGTTGGTGTACTGGTGGAGGAGGTTGTGAGTTGCACATGGTAGTTTTGGCAGGAGCCAGTGTCACAGGCAATTGGTATGGCCGGGAAATCGGTAGCAACTTTGCAGTGGTCATTGGATGTGTGTCATTTGGGAGGGGGTGGTGGGGTAATTTGGTGGAGATCACTTTGGTATGGCAGAGGTGTTTGTTGGACGCGGGCTTGCAAAGCATTGGGCATCAGCTGGCCCTGAAGATCCTGTGTCATCTCAGTTGATCAGGGGTGGATTGTAGGAAAATATCAGCCTGGGAGATTTTTTTCAAAATCGGCCCATTGGGTATTTGTCTGACACCCTTGTGTACTTTTCCTGCAACATGTGTTTCAACAGTTCCCAAAAGCACACCAAACTGACCCTTCAGAGGTATATCATTGAATTGGAGCCTGGCAAAATTGTGCCCAAAAAGTTGCAACATAAAATTCACGTTTTTCCTAAATAACTAAGTAGTAGAGCACACCCTAGACCAAGGGTGAGCAAGCAGAATTGCAGTTATCATCCATCCATGCAATCAGATGCCCTCCACCCCCAAGTCTGGTTACATTTCTCATAGATATATAGATAGATCTTGAATTCCTGATCTGGTATTAAAGTCTATTGCCAACATACACTGATACACACACAACACACACCTGCATGCATGCTCCCTTGCACTCATTCACACACACAGACACACACAAACATACGCACACTCCCTTGCACCCACTGATAGATACACATATACATTTGCTCCCTCGCATCCTTCATCTTCTCCCATGATACTTCTAAATATATATTTAAAAATGTGTACTTACATTGGAGGTCAGAAGGGATCAAGGCAGGGCTACCAGCTGGAGTGGGAAGAGGTGGGCAGAAAGGCCCAATGCGAGATAGATGGGGGAGGGTTATTTTTTGCCACGGTCCCAACATAAGGGGTGGGGGGGCCACTGGCAAAAATAAGTGAGAGGACTTCTGTTGGCTGCCTCCTGTGGCTAAGAGAGACAGGGCTAGTAAGTGAGAAGGCTATGGGGAACGTTTCCCAACACCATGGCAGTGGGGGGGAGGAGGGAGCAGTTCCATAACATATTGGCGAGGCTGCGGGAAAGGAAAAAAAAACAAAAACGCAGGGCCATATAGACATGACTGCAGCTGCAGGAGGGAGGGGAGAAGGGCAAATTAAAAAGAGGCAGAGGTCATGGAGTAGCGGTTCCAGTCTTGGGAAAAGCAAAAAGAGAAATGAGTGGAAAGTCTTGGTGGAGGCTCCTGCTCCGCCAGAACATCTGCTGTGGGGCCTGGTGTTGATTGCAGCAGCTCCTTGAGCATGGGGCCCCTGTGATCAACACAAGACATGTGACTGGCTTGACTAGCCAACTAGGATATGCTTGAAATCCCAGTAGGCCAATCCACCCCTGCGGATGAGGGATGCCGGAGGGCCACACCAACCTTCATTGCCTGCGTTGATTGTAAGTGGGGAGAGGAAATGGTGAGGCCGTAGATCACGATTCAGTTCAACAGAGCAGGGCAGACATCCCAGGGATGCCCTTCTGGGGGTATGCAGCTGTGAATCATCGAGTTGGGGCACATCAGTGTTCCTATTCATGTTCGGTGCATGCACTTTCTCCTATGTTGCTTGATTTTACCTAGGTTAGGGGTAATTTGGGGGGAGGGTGGAGTCATTCTATGGGGTACAGTGGAGTAGACTTATACGGGCATGGCAGAGGCTGGGAGTTCTTTGGTTGAGATTTGGGTTTTTTCGTGTTTATAGTTGGCTGGTTCCGGGAGTTTGGGGGGTGTCAGGTGTGGACCCTGGGGTGTGGGTGTTAATAGGGGCTAGCACAGATAACAGGTGAGGAGTGGACTTGATGGGAAGAGTGTTTGGTTTTGGATAGGAGTGGGGCAAGATGCAGGGTGGGGACTAGTGGGGAGTGGGCAGGTATATTCTGTGCATGTTTTCGCCTTCTGGGGATTTGTGATATTGCTGTTTTCATTTGTTTCCTTTCAGGATGCAGTTCATTCACACCTGTGGTGTTTGCTGTTCGCCTCACCTTGCCATAGCAGCTTGAGGGGATCAGGCATTTTGTTGTGAGTCCTGGACTACGCTGAAATTCTTGGAAATGTTTGTTAGGGCACTGCGCTTGGCAGCGGTGAGATGGCAAAGGATAGAGACTTCCCTTTTTGCACACTTGGGTAATGAATTGGGTGCATTTCATCTGGATGGGATAGGGGTATTTGAATTGGGTGAAACGTCCGGCTCTTATACTGTGTACATTATTGCAGTTAGCTGTGTTCTTGAGAGGGGTTTTGTTTTGTCTTTTGGGGTGGGGCAATGCTGCATCAGTTGGCAGCGTGCACAACTACAGGGGGGGGGGGGGTGCAGAGAAGCTGGGTAGCTTGGTGGAGTGGTTCCTCTTGCTGGGCTGGGCCTGACTTGACTTCACTGGTTGCATTGAGTTCTGTGGTGTTGAGATGTTGGAAGGTGTGGCATGGAGAGGACCTTGGCAGGCTTGTCTATAGTTCGGGATCATCGTAATCAGGAGCAGCACCTCTGCCTTGATTTTAACTGCAGCACCTCTGCCTTGATTGTAACTGCTTTGTATGAGTTTCTTCTTCTTTTCTTTCTTCCCAGTTGTGCTTCAGGGGTGAGAATTGTACTTTTCCTCTGCCAGGAACTGTTTGCAGGGTGATGGGTTGATAGCATGGGGGTGGGGATGGGGTGGAGTAGGGGGCTGTGAGTAGGCAGTTGATTGGTTATTGGGGAGGGAGTTGCAGTTCTCCGTTCAAGGGTGTAGGTTATACTGCAAGCTGGTTGATGGTTGCACAAGGCAAGTCAGTGAAGGGAGGTTTTGGTCCTAAGTAAGTGGATGCCTGGGTTGTGTGCTCTTTTTTGCCATCCCCCGTCTTCTAATCAGAGCATTTGCTTGAGTGATTTCTTCTTCTTTTCAGCCAATACTTCCAGAACCGCCTCGTATTTTACCGTTTGCACTTTGGGAATTCTGCTGTGGTTCAATATTTGTTGCTTACTCAGGGTTGCCATTTCATGCACCCATCACTTCTGCACATCAGTATTTTTAGAGATTGCATTTGTGTCTATCCTCCTTTATAACCCCCCTTTTATTTTCCCTTTATTTAGCTGCTTTTGTTCTGGAGCCCTCAGCATTTCCATGGATGTGATTTGACTATTATGCTTGTCTTTCCTTGGAATGGGGAAAAATGTTTAATTTCTCTCATGTCACATTCAGACTTGTGGGGTACATGGGATGGTATCGTTGGTATTTGGAATTTCACCTTATTCCAGGTTTGTAGGGTTCTTGTGGTATATTTCTGTGTGAGGCTTGAGGGTTTGTTCTTTGTTCTATCTTGGTGACCTCTTTGGTCGTTCTGCAGAATTGTGGGCGTTAGTTGCTGCCTCCTGGTGCTACGAACCCTGGTGCCCAGTATGAATGGTTGCTGAGGTATGGTGCTGATTGCTCATGGGCCTGCAGTGCCTGGCTGTCAGAGTTCTGGTCTGCATTAGTCTTTGGCGACAGGATTGTTGGCCTTTTCTGATAATGCTTCATGGGCCTGCTTTGTGGTGGTCATGCTGCTGGGGAGGGAGTTGGGGGGGGTCAGTGAGGTGGAGTGGTATATAGATGAGGGATGGGGGCATAATTGTATTATTTTTTTTTTTGGGGGGGGGTTGGAAGGTGTCTTGACTGTTCCTGGTCTGTCCTAGTCCCTTTTATATTTCACATTGCTTTTATCATGTTGGTTGGCATAGGATTGAATGGCTCCCATAGTGTGCTTGTGAGGTCATGGCGTAGTGCAGTTTTTGAGGTACATTTTATGGGGCTTTACAGTGTTGGCTGTTTGTGTCTTGCTTCATCATATGCACCATCACTGGGTGTGAAAGAGTGAGTTTTCTTGACATTTTAGAGGAGATGAATGGCATCTTGTTTTGCCCCCTTTGTTTGATGAGCGTGTTTAATGTTCAGTATTTTGGGTCATACTGTACGGAGGTCAGACTTGGGTTGTTGTAGCTGGTAATTGTGGGTGTGCCCCCTTTTTATCATGATAGGATTTTTGTTTTTAGGGTCAGACGGGGTAGATCTTGTTGATTCTATGGCATGGGGGTTTGGGTTTCATTGGTGGGTAGGTAGTTGTGAATTGTGTGATGATATGGACATTTTGATGAAGGAACATGTGTTCAGTTGGGCAGATCTTTGCTCATTTATGTAAAGCTTTTTGAAGCAATACATTATGGGATGGATGGGTGCAGTTCTGGGGGTGGGGAAGATGATATTGGGAGTAACGATCTTTGTGTGGTGTAACTCCAAGGCTTGGTGTATTTCCGCTGATGGATTGCAGGCTTCTTTAGGGAATGTGGGGTTTTAGGGTAGGTGCATTTGGGGGGAAGGCAGATATGTGTGGGTTGTTGCATTGAGTGGGTTTGGTGGGGAAACATTGGGCTCCGATCCGGCTTATGGTGATTTAATTTGTAGAGAACTCAGTTTGTAGGGAACATGATGGGTGGTTTGTGGATTAGGTAGGTGCTTTCTCATTTATTGGGCAGCTCATGGTTGGCTAGATGAGATGTGATGGGTTTGGGTGGAATACCAGCAGCTGGAAGGAGTGTGGTGCCTCCCTGAGCTGAAGTTTCACTGCTCTCAGGTGTCTGACAGTGTCTGTACCTGGCTGTGGAGGTAGAGTGAAGGTCCTGTAGGCCACTTTGGGGGTTTTGTCAGCTGCTTTAGGTTATTATTTGGTGGGAGTTCCTGTTTCATATAGGAGTATTCTTTCTGTTTTGATTTGCCTGTGGCTAAGGAAATCTGCCAAATGCTCTGTCCCAACAACAATCAATAACGCTCAACAAGGAACAGAAAAAATTATTATTGCAGTGAAGCAAATTTTTTTAACTTTCTTTAAACTTTTTTTAATAGGTGACATCAAGCCAGGAATAAGTGCCAAACCTCTCTAACATGAGAGAAGTATCTCAGACTTCTCAATCATTCACCCATATAGACCCTAATAGTTTCCAAAAAAGTTCAATTTTTCTGTTTTTTCAAACATGCATATAAAAAGTGGATTTTAACACACTACTGCAAGTTATCCCCATAGCTTGGCACAGGCATATGTAGTAAGTCGAAAAAATTCAAGGGGACTTATCTGAGGTGATGAATTATGTCATAAAGAAGGATCGCTCTCTGATGGATCATCTGATGTCCAAGCTTATCCAAAGAAGGTCTTCTGAACCAGTCAACACTGATGGTAATAAAGGGTGTTTTCCTAGAAATTATGTATACTAGTGTTCAGCAGTCAACAAACAAAGTTTTATTACAATAAATGAAGGAAACCCCAAAAATAAAAAAGCAAAACATCAGAAAACAAAACAGAAAACTATCTCTGTAAGTTAAGAAACTCAAATCCAACTAAAAGGACAAAACAAGTACAAAAAATAGAAAAAGGTCTGTTATAGAAGAGATCAATTAAAGAAAAACAGTAAGATCTAAATCAGTATTCAGACCATCAGGGGCTAATGTCTTTAATCAATATATCCATTGCTGTTCAAGCTGAAGTAAACAACAAGAAAAATCGCCTCCACAGCGATTCAGATGAGGTGCCTCTATTATGCAAAACTTAAACTCTTCAAAGCTGTGTATAAATTCCTGGCAATGTGCCACAAGAGGGGCCATCAAGCGGCCATTCTTAATGCAACTTTGATGTTTGATCAACCGAGTGCATACAGTCCGAGTGGTCTTTCCCACATAGAATTTGTTGCAGGGTCATTCAATCAGATAGATCATTCCAGCAGTCTGACAGGTAGTAGAAAAGTGAAGAGTTATCCGAAAATCACTTAAAGGAATGTAGACACTAGACAGTGCATGTACACATAGTCATTGGACAATCTGAGCAATGACCACAAGGAGCATGTCCAGAGTTGCCTGTTGGATGTCCGAGTGAACTAGCCTGTCCCGTAGATCTTTAAATCCTGGGTGCAGCTATAACAAATGCCAGTAATTACTTATTAAATCACAGACTGCCCCAACCCCTGGAAAGTAAGGTAAAACACAGGTAAGGTGTTCAGTTTGTCTGATGTCTATCTGTTCATGCACTGTCTACATGCCTTTAAGTGATTTTCAGATAACTCTCCACTTCTCTTCTACCTGTCAGACCACTGGAGTGATCTATCTGATATAATACCTCTGTGACAAATTTAACTTGAACAGCAATGGATATATTATTTAAAGATATTAGCCCCTGACCTGAATTCTGATTTAGATCTTACTATTTTTCTTTAATAGATCTCTTCTATAATAAACTTTTTTCTATTTTTTGGACTTGTTTGTGCTTATAGCTGGATTTGAGTTTCTTAACTTACAGAGATAGTTTTCAGTTTTGTTTTTTGATTTTTTGGGGGTTTCTTCATTTATTCTAATAAAGTTTTGTTGGTTGACAGCTGAACACTAGTATACATTATTTTCAGGCAAACACCCTTTATTACCATCAGTGCCGACCGGTTCAGAAGACCTTCTTTGGATTAGCTTGGAGATCAGATGATCTGTCAGAGAGTGATCCTTCTTTGCATGATATGACTCATCACCTTAGATAAGTCCCACTGATGCAGTTTCATATGAAATGCCAGCTGACGTCAGGGTTGAAATTTTTTGACTTATTACATATGCCTGTGTCAAGCTATGGGGATATATTGCAGTAGTGTGTTAAAATACACTTTTTATATGCACGTTTGAAAAAACAGAAAAACTGAACTTTTTTGTCAACTATTAGGGTCTTTATGGGTGAATGATTGAGAGATCCTGGATACTTCTCTCATGTTAGAGAGGTTTGACACTTATTCCTGGCTTGCTGATACCCATTAAAAAAAGTTTTAAAAAAGCTAAAAAATAACAACTTTTAAAAATATTTGCTTCACTATAATAATAATTATTATTTTCTGTTCCTTGCTGAGAGTTATTTTTGTGTGGGGGGTCACAGACTAACTTTGATAGTCCATGCCTGTGGCAGAAGACTTGAGCCAGTTTGCTGATTTGTAGAGTGCGGCACTGCTTAAAACTGAAGTTAATCTTGCAAATTTGGGACAGCAGGATGCTGAGAGCATGCTGGTGGCTGCATGTTGGATATGTGTTCAGCAGACTTATCTGGCTAACCAGGCCAAATATCAGATATATCTGGCTAGGTTCGTTGGATAACTTTAGACCGGCTTCCGAGCAGCCCTAAAGTTATTTGGCCTTGTGTGGCTGGATAACTCACAACTGGATATCTGATTTGAGACAATCAGAATCACTTAAGGATTTTAAGATAGCAATAAAAACATTTTTATTTGAACAATGTTATTTCTGACAGTCTACATTATGCATTATTTTCATTTATTTTATTTCGATTATTTGTTTTAATTTGTAAGGTTAGTGTTTTTATTTATAACTAATCATGTTTTAGTATTTATTTATATTTGAGTCTGCTGCATTGTTTTTATTCTTTCGAGTATTGTTGTTAACATCATTATATTATGTATGTTTTATTGTTCATCGCTCAGGCCGGTACCATGTTGAGCGATTAAGAAATACAATAAATGTAAATGTAAAATGTAAAAACACAAAACAAGTCATGGACATCCCATCCCAATGCCCACCCTTCCCCACCACCATATGGATACCCCCCCCCCCCCACCTTCCAATGCCACAATCCCCAAAATATGACGGTGCATATGTAAATGTTAGAAAGTAGAAAGGTTCCAAAAAGCATTGCCACTGGCTGGGGACTCCCACCCACATTACCAGCTTCCCCCCACATTCACCCCTCCCCCTTCACCCCTGGCTGTCACTCTCCCACCCACCTGCTACCTCCAAAAGCAGCCTTCTTCACTGTGACAGGATTGCTGTTCGCAGTGATCCCAGCTGCTCCCAGAGTAACTTTGGCTATTACCTTCGTAATGCATTTAGCGCTACTTAGGTGACAGCACTGTAAGCGTACATTATAGTGTAAACGACAGGTTCCCAGGACCATGGCATGGGGAGAGGGGTGGTGGTAGGGGGTGGGCATTGGGCCAGGAGGCCTGCAGCTTTTTCTCCGTAGATTCGCTACTTACCTGGCTATCTGATTAGCGAGTTATCCGGCCACACGAGGCCAGATAACTTTCGGCCTAACTGGCCATATTCAATCAATGGCTGGTTAGGTTTGAAGTTATCCAACTATATGTAGCTGGGTGACACTCAACAATTATATTCAGTAGAAAGTTTATACCGCTGAATACACCTGACAAGTTATCCAGCTGTCCTTAGCTAGATAACTTGTCCACTAAATGGTACCGAACCATTATAGCACCTGTGTAAATTAATATATTTCAACATCATTATTTTATGTGCCTTACGGTAAACCGTTGTGACGGTACCCATCTTAACGATGGCATAGAAAAGATTTAAATAAATAAATAAATAAATAAAACTGAATATTGGCTCCATAGTTTTTCAAAGTAAAGTGAGGAAAGTGTGGATATGCAACAATATTTGTACAAGTGATAGCGTGTCATGATAAAATTGTCAGAAGAAACAAGAGAAGGTAATGAGAGAGCATGTAAATAAAATGTAGAACATCTTTAAAATTGTAGCAAATAATAAAAATGTCCATAACAGAAGCGATCCTTTAAAATTATCATTCTTTAGCAATCATAATGGACTTTTTAAATTTATAGTACGTATTGAATCATATTCAATTCTTTTAGTGTCATGAGTCAGATTTTATTGCTACAGCACTACTGAAACATTCAGCAAAATATTTAGGTTTGGATCTCAACTCAAGCTTTTAGAGGTATAATATGAACTTGTTTTCTTAAGTACAGTACTGCTCTGTCCTGTGCTGCCACTAAATTTGTTGTCAGATTTCTGACTAATGTTGCAGTTTCGGCACAGTTAATAAAGGAAAACCAGACTGCATTATTCTGTCACAGTGTTTAAATATTCAATTCTTATTCATCATAGTCATCACACTTACAGGCTAGTATAAAGTTAATTCCAGAGGTTTATTTTCTCCTTTGAAAGCCTATAGCAAAAGCAAGTCCTGTATATTTTATCTAGTGGATGACATGCTAATGATATTATACTCTGGTGGTTTAACTTTAGTAGTCAGACATTGCAAACTTTGTATTCAATTGTAATGCAGTACACATCCATTCCTGCTTTGTAAGCACTAATAGAAACTGCATTTTCTCACTATCTACATGTAGTATTGTGATAATATTGATTTTTCCATCACTTTCTTCTCAGTTTATCTATTTCTTAAGTCTATAATTTCTATTCACTTGTTAGGTAGAGAGTTTAATTTATAAGCTTATTTGTCAGTAAAGATTAAGTTAAGCTAAGTTATGCCATCTATTACAAAGAGATCATTCACATTTAGAGGATGAACTTCCTTTGACTTTTTATGGAAATTTTGCATCAATTTCTTATTTAAAGTATTGATATCATAATTTTGTAAGATATTCTACAGGAAACCTTCTGAGAAGACAAAGAAAAAACATTTTGGATATTGGCAATGAACAAACTATAAAAGATAGTTTTGTATACATAATAGTCAATATTAGAAAGCTATGTGGACTTTTTACTTTATCAGATACAGCTTCAATCTGTTCATCTATACAAGCCAATCCTACTCAGTGCTACAATAAATCATCAGATCCAGTAATACCCTTATGCTCAGGACGCTATCCAGTTTTTTCTTAAAGCTATTGTACCTGATGATATTGCATACAGAGCCTTGCCTGAAAGAAGGTTCTGTTATCTGTTCAACTTATAGTAACTGCATAGTAGTTCTTCTTCCAAATCAAATTAAACTTCACTTTTTATAGCTTCAAATATGTTTTTATCTTTCCCAAGTATAGATGTACTGCTTAACCAATCCACATATTGTCCTGGGAAGTATGTATTTTAACAATAACAGTAAGCATGCCAGCTTTGAATCCAAGCTGCCTCTTGAGGGTGAACATTTTTAACTACTCTAATCTTTACATGTTGAATATCCCATTTTTCTTGTACTTCATCTAGCCATCCTAAATGTATTTAATAAAATAAACTTGTTTAGAGTGAGAATGACTTCAATATGCAATTGAATACTTGAAGGCAAATAAGTTTCCTCCTGAGCAGTATCACTCCTAAAATGCTTAGCAGTGCCAATAATTTCATTGGCAGGTTCTGTGTCTTTAGGAAGCCAGCCCTCAACAACTTAAATTACAATGAAATGAAATCAATATCTGCTTTTGTTCACAATACTTAATGTTCAATGGTTGAATTGGGAATTTCTGGAATGAAAAACTCCGAAGCCATCTTTGCAATTTCCACTGTCTGCTGGGTCACTGCAGATTGATTGCCCAGCAGGTCTCCCAAGAATGCTGCTAGGATGGAAGATCAATCCTGCTGACTTTACTAATATTTCTTCCTCCAATGCCGTCACTCCATTGCATTAACTTTCCTCTTTCCAGCCAGGCTGGTCTGTTAGTCTTGGTTAAATAAGCCATGATAGTAACGGGTTTTGTTTTTTTTTAAACAATTCAACTAATTACAATAAATCCCCTTTTCTTTAGTTTGATTTAGTATTCCATTTGATTCACGTGTACGCCCCATAACTCAATTTGGGGAATTTGAGAAAGTATTTGGGGATAAATAAGTAAACCATAACCAGCAGGTAAGTGAATGAGAAAATAATTCTAGAGTAGTTCAATGATTTCATAACTGATATAGGGAATTAAACAATTCCACTGATACATGGATATCACCCTGTACTTTCTGCTGTATTGCAGGAAACCTTTTGCTGCATTCATTAGGCATGATCATCATCATCATTGTTTATTTAGGACATGCTTTTCCAACAAAAGGAGTTCAAAGTGTTTTACAATATTGAAATCAGTAATCAGGTACAGTTACAATAAATAATCAAAGTTCAGTTATGGCATACAAAGGCAATATCTACAGTGGTTTTGGGCTTTCAATTGACAGTGCTCCAGAGGGTGATTCAGCATTGCTACATTGGTGGGTTAATGAGGGGGAGACCCCATAAACAAGAACAACTCAAAGACTATGTTGTTTAGTAGTGCGATTTGTTTGGTATCTTCTGAGGGTCAAAAGTGGTTTATGGTCATCTCAGTTCTATGAGATGTTAGAGGTCTATATATATTTTAATGAGTTCAGAGTGGGCTAGTTCTGAAAACTGCTTTGAAGAACCTGGTTTTCACTGATTTCCTAAATGTTATGAGGTCTGGGAAAATCCTGATGTATGGGAGTAGTGAGATGCAGTAGGCTGGGGCAGAGTCTGCAAAGGTCCTTTTCCTGGTGGTTGTGAGATGCATAGTTCTGGGCTTGAAACAGCATAGTGGATGGGCTGGATTGTAAGGGGTGATAGAGTAGTGGTTAGCTCTTTAAGGGATTTGCAAGCCAAAATCAGAATCTTGAAATTGGTGTGGTAAAGTATAAGCATCCAGTATAATATTTCAGGATTGGGGTGATTAAATCTTTAAAAACACACTTTTTTTTAATTACATTCAAAATTACACCCACTAAATAATCAATCAGTTACTCTTCATACATTAATCATATGGCACCATATTAGTATTATTATTACTCATTTTTTAATAATTATGGTTTTGTTTTAAGTTTGTTTATTTATATTATATTTTTTGTAATTTTTAATTGATTTTTACTTTATATTCTGAGTTTCTTTTTGACTGATGTATTGTACACCGTTTTGACTAAACTTTGTTTGTAAAAGTGGTATATAAACATTTTAAAATAAATAAAATAAATAAATAAAATTTGTGAGCATTATCATATTAAGAGCTAGAGATGTGTATCTTTTTTTTTGTTGTTGTTTTATTACCCTGTGGGTAATTTTGTTTTTTCCGTAGTACAGGAATTTTTTTTTTTTGTGGTTCCTGAATCTCGTGTTAGTGCACACTAACTATGGTTAGCTCACATTAACATGAAATACAAATTTTTCTGAAATTTCGGAAATTGTCTAATTTATTTAAAATGATTGTACATCTCTATTAAGATCCAAAAGCTGGGACATTATGCAAGACTGACTGATGCAATATTATAAAATATGCAATTATTAATTTATTAATTTATTTAAAGTATTTATTACCCACCCCTCCAATGTTCAGGCGGGATACAGTGAAAACATTCATAAAAGCAATTATGACAATTAAAACAATAAGACAAAACAAAAATCATTACTGAGGCCAAGCAAAATTTATTGGAATACTTCAGTAAAAAGGTGAGTTTTGAAAGCCTTTTTAAATAACTTGAGATCATTTTATCCAATGCACCTAACTGACTCACCTCTCCAAGCTGGTAGAGCTTTGAGCTTTATTGAGCATGTGTGGGCGTTCCTGTATGGGCGTTGCCTTATGATCCTCCTCAGTCATTTTTTGTCTGAGTACCAGCACGAACATGTAGTCAGTCTCTGCTCAGTCACTGAAGCCATTGGAGTCTCCATTAAAGAAACACAAACACTCCAAGCATGGAGCATTTGCGCTAGTGCTGTTGAAGTAGCCATCATCGGCACTGTCGATGATGAAGCATCAAAATACTCAACACATGACATACTGATGTATTCAAAGCATGACACATGACGCTCTCAACATGTTCTGAACCAATGCAGTTGTGCAGTAATGCACTCAAAGCACAACACATAGATGCACATGGTGCACTTGACTCATGATGTACTTAAGTCCACAGTACATGTGGCCCATATGCTATTAATGCATCTTGAGGCCTCTACACACTGGCTGCATGGCACATTAGTTCCTCTAATGCATGATCCAATGCATTAGAAGAACACACAGCACAGTAGTCAAAGAAACATCCTCGATCTGCACCGACTTCCTTGATGTGATTCACTAAAGACCCACCAAAGCAATCAAAGCCATGTTCTTCCAAGGTGTCCAAACATTCCAGCTCCATCAAAGCTACTGATGCATTAGGCCTTCCATCAGCTCATCAGGCTGCTTTACCAACACAACTGTATGCAGCTAGATTAGTGGTGGAGAGGGTCATGTTACCACTTCCCCCTCCAATAACAAGAACCCTCACTCTTACAAGGATGTCATTAGAGGGTCTTTGTTTGGAAATACCAGATCTGGTATATTTCATAGTTCCACTTTGCTCTAATATACTGCCTTTTCAGATGATGGAACCTATCTTAGTTTCAGAAGAGAATGTTCCACCACCCATGCCAGGGCTATAGATACATCAGGTTTGGTGACTAAGGAGACAGAAAGAACAATCCAGTCTCTCCTCTCCACCATTACTGCAGTGTTTTCTCAGACTTTTCCAAATCTCACATATCAGACTGAACACATCATCAGAATCCTTAATTTGAGGTTATTCATCATCTTGCTATCTGGCAGTGAAGTTCAGTTGGTCAGAAGTGATTGACTAGGGTGAATCTCCTCAAGGGCAAACAGAAGAACATTCTGGTTTAATCTCTTCATCATTGCCAGTAGGTTCAGAAGAAGACTCTACAGTTATATCTTCTGACCCATTTCCATATCCTCTTGACCATACCTCATCATCCAAAGGACTTTAGCTATTCTAAATTTGTGGAAAAAAATGGGAATGATGCTTGGTGTTCATGTCTGCAAAGACAAAGAACACAGCTCAAAATTACTCAGTCTATTTCAAATTCTAGATCCACTGTCAGAGCTGGCAGCCCTCCCAGTTCACAATATCCTCACATATTACAGATAAGAATGTGGGGTGCTCTTATTACAGGCATTCTGTGGAAAGGAAACAACCTTAAATATAGGTTTCAGAAGGCTCTTGGATTCAGCATTGTCCTGCTACCACATCAGTCTGCAGAGGTGGAGTCTGCTATGAGAAAAGCAAAAAAGACCAAAATTCACTCAAACTCACTTCTAGGGGAAGATTATAGACTACTTAATTTCAACAAGATATTCTTTGAGAGCTCCATGCTCTCTGTATAATCGTCCACCAATTTATTTGATGCAATATATTCATGACTGCATCCAGCAGCTAAAGCCTTTTCTACAACCCGCTGAAGGTAATACTTATTATCCCAACCACTTTTGGATTCAGAAGAGGGCATCCGTCATCTTGTCAGGTCAAAGTACAGGTCGTTCAACTCCATTTCATGTACCTCCTCAGCCTCAATTAGTGTGTTATATATGGCATAACTTAGAGTGAGCAGCATTCATGAAGATATCCATGAAACACTGGCCAACTTACCTTGTTGAGGGTGACAACTATTTTGGCTAAAGGCTGACCAGAAAACAGTCACTCAGATTAAAGAACAAAATGTATTAATGCAATCTCTCTTGACAAATCCTGAACAACCCTCTACTTCGAGATGCTCCTTCTTCATGTACAAGCGGCCATCCTTCTAAAGACGTCCTTACCACTCTTTTCAGGAATATCCTGTGATCTCAGTGGGATCAGCTAACTCATCCACTTTCATTTTACAAAAATTACATTTTACAAAAATTCAGATTACAAAAATTACAAAAAAAGATTACAGTACAGATTACAAACATAAGGAGTGAGTTGTGGTGGTGGTTACTTCACCCACGTCTCAAAAGAAAAGCTCTTCTTTAAGAACATCCTCATCAAATAGTTCTGGCAATGGATGCTTCCACCAAAGGATGTAGGGCTCACACAGATTTCTTTTGGACCCAGGATACTTAGTCTCTTCCACAAGAGTAGTCACTATAGACTATTCAACTTATGGGGTGGATCTAATCGCCTCAGAACAAAACAAGAAACTAAGTCAATTCTGTTCAGTTCTATCCAGCAATCTTAGACTGGCTTTCCTGCTCAACTGGGGAGCAAATTTCATGTAGGCTTTTCCACTGATACTGTTGTTCACCAGAACAGTGCACTACCTGGGTAGGAGGAGAGTCTCATATGTGTCAAAAAGAGTTCCCCCACCCTCTCCCTTCCCCCAAATTAAAATGAACAAACTGAGTCTGCATACATGTTTTGAACAATAACTTTAGCTATATATTATTTTAACAAGCCACAAGAGTGAGGTCTGGATGCAAAGAGAACTCTGCAGGATATGTACAACCATAATAAAGGCCAGCCTCATTGCCCCTCCTCCCTCCCTTCCTCCCTACATCTCCTTCAGATGCCAGGTGCTTCCTAGTCTTGTCATCACGTGGGGTCTGAAGCTTTTCCAGGATCATATTCATTTAATCCTCATAGCTCCAGCATGGCCCAGACAGATTTAATTTAATTTAATTTAATCCATTTATGAATTGCTACCCAGATAAAATCACCCAAAGAGATGTAGAAACATAACATATCTATAATAACATAAAACAGAACACATATTCAATAAAATGCAATATTAAAATAAAAGTAAACAACAAAACAAATAAAACTAAAGCAAAAAAGAATATAATAAAAGATAATCCAACATTGCAACCCACCCTTTCAAGGATTAAATAGCTTGTACCCTGTTCCACCTCCATCATTCTCAATCACTCTTAGATGAGAATAAACATGTTTTAAGGCCTTTTCTAAATCCAAAAAGACTGTCTTCTTCTTGTAGTAAAGACAGAAGAGAATTCCATAACTGAGGTAAGGCAACTAAGAAGGCCAGTTAACAGCCAATCCACTGCATTCTGTATAATCTGCAATCTATGAAAATCTTTACATAGCAGCCTCAGATAGAGTGCATTACATTGGTCAAACTGGGACATAACTAAAGCATAAGTGACCTTCTTCAAAACATCCATATTCAAAAAAGGATTCAACTGCCTCACCAATTTTAAATCTAAGGGTGCTTTCTTTTCTACAGCTGAGATTTGTCTGTCCAAAGTTAACTGGGATCCAGCATAACCGTTGGTACCAATAAAAGATCATCAAATAAAAATGGTTGTTGACATAGACCCAAAGCCCAAAAATAATAGTTCTGTTTTGTTGATATTCAGAATCAAACCATTCTGCTGGAACCAAGTGCATGCATTCTGAAGGCAACTATTAATAGGAATAAGGATGTTTTCGGGATGCTTACCAAAGAGAACAATCAGTTGTATATCACCAGCATAGATAAAGGGAGTAAATTCAAAAGATCGCATAAGATTCCCCTGCAGAACGTCTTGCACAACTTCATTAAAAACAGAAGTAACTTCATGAAAATCCACCATTTGAGCTTTTCCTTGTAAAAGGGAAGATATCCATTTTAGCATCCGCCCTCTCAATTCCAGTTCCATACATCTATTAAGCAAAATAGAATGGTCCACCAAATCATATGCACTCAACAAATCTGTTATGGTTTGTGGGTTTGTGGACCCTTGGTCCAGAGTATGTGTTGCTTGCTACCACCTGTGGGTAGGAGCCCCACAGGCCCACACCGTCAGGAGGCAAGGTCAGGCACAGCAGGGAGCTCTGAGAAAGATGGTGGAGAGGTCCTGAGGAGTCAGGAGGAATTCCCCAGTAGATAGGCAGGCTGAAGATAATACTTTGACTGAGCACCCGAAGGGGAAGGCACCAGGCAGGTCATAGAGTAGGAGGCTTGAGACTGGCATACAGGAGGTATAGCGGAGAGACACCTCCGAGGGGCGGAGCTGCAGAGCAAGGGAGGTGCAGCTGTAGTGACGCAGGCTAATCCAAGAAGCAGGGAAGCCCGAGTCCGGTCTCCGATGATGACACAGGTAGAACCCGAGGAGCAGGGAGCATAGACAGTCTCTGTATAGCACAGCCCGAGGAGCGTGGAAGCACTGGTAATCCAGTAGCACAAGGACACTTTCCCGAGGAGCAGGACGGTGCTGAGAGTCTCTTGAGAAATAGGAGGACACAGCCCTGAGGAGCAGGGAAGCGCTAGAGTAAACACCCGAGTGAAGAAGGTGTTCCAGGGGGCAGCCCCGAGGAGCGGGGTGCCTTTAGAGTAGGACTTCAGGAAGTGCAGGGCCTGCCCGAGGAACAGGGAAGCCAGGAGATGAGGCTCCCGTAGGAGCGCCCACTGGCCCCCGAGGAGCGGGTACCAGATAGAGTCCAAAGTCCAACGGAGTGCAATAGCGAAGCCACAGGAACACGGAACAGGAGCTATTAGAGGCATACGGAACTTGTTGCTAAGTCGCTAGCTGAGGGCGAAGGTGGAGCTTAAGCACCTTGATCCAAAGACATCATTAAGCAGGAATGCCCCCGATGTTCCCCCCGAAGAGGCTTCAAAGGAAGGCCCAGTGACACGCCCGCACATTTAGGAAGGCCCGGAGACAACGTAGCTGGTGGTGGCGTCTCGGCCGCCACGAGGAGCCATGGGGAACGCAGCGGTAGAGATTGGCCTGTGCTGCGAGCAGTCCCAGGGAGGGCTGGAGAACGTTGCAGGATGTAAGTAATCGTGGTAGCAGCCATCTGCGACCGACGGGCATAACAAAATCCAATAAAATAAGATAACAACCTGCCCCCTATCCAAATAAGACAGCACTTCATCTAATAATACCACCATAATAATTTATGTACTACATGCAATACCTTTGAGCTACATCCAACTTCTCAAAAGCTTCACAGAAGGTTGAGATCTACTTAATCACCACCTTTTCAATTAACTTAGCAAAAAATGATAAATTGGAAACTGGTCTGAAATGACTAATAAGGGTCTTTCAAAATTGTGGTAATCACAGCCATCTTCAAAATTGCTGACATTTCTCTTTCGCAAAAGGAAGTGTTTACCAAATTCATCAAAGCCAAAAAAGTCTCATAAGGAAACAGCAGAGTTAAATATGAGGATCTAATCTAAAAAAAATAAGATTAATCAATTTCAAATACTGCTTAAGCATAAATAAGGAAAGTGGGTCAAACAGTTAACAACATATCCTGACTTCCCTCACTCATCCTGCCCCACTTTCTTCTGACACCAACCCCCATTCTTTCTTCCCTCCTAATCAAACCCCTTTGCAACCGACTCACCATTTCCTGGAAAAAAAGAAGCTAACATCTCACTATCTGGCAAATTCTGAAATTTGCCAGCAATATCTACCTTATCTCCCAGCAATGATTTAACCACCTTAAATATATCTCTAAGATTATCATCTGCTCTTAGTATAACTCCTGAATAATATTGTTTCTTAATTTCTACAGTCTCTCTAAAGTACTGAGTGGCAGCCTTATGCCACAGCACTACTTTTCCTGACTTTCTGCACCAATGCTCCAGTCGGCAAAACTCTCGCTTGCTCTCTCTCAAATCCCTCGTAAATTAAGGTGATGCCAATTATTTGCTATTCTTTTTACCTTCCTCCTTACATGGCAGTAATTCCAAATCCTGAATAATCATCTTATACCATTCCTGAACTAAACATTCAGTATTGACCTCTTCTGTATTTTAAAAAAACTCTTCTACCAAAGATTGAAAAGCCTCCCCAAATTTATTCTGATCAATTTTACCATCTCCTCTGTCTTGAAAAGGGTAAGTAACCCAATCTAAAATTATATTTTTTAAACCAACATACACTATGAATGATACAGCCAGGAGGAACACGCAGTTCCAGAAACCTTCAATTTCTCATCTTTCTGAGTAGAGATGTGAATCGGAACCGGAATCGGTTCACATTGTGAATTTTTTTTCATGCGGCCCAATCGGGTTTTTTTTTTTTTTTTTATCGGCTGCGCCCGAGCCGATAAACAAAAAACCCACCCCGACCCTTCAAAATAGCTCCCTTAGCTTCCCCACCCTCCCGACTTCCCCCCCCCCAAATGTTTTAAATTACCTGGTGGTCCAGTGGTGGTCCCGTGAGTGATCTCCCGCTCTCGGGCCGTCGGCTGCCACTAATAAAAATGGCGCTGATGGCCCTTTGCCCTTACCATGTGACAGGGTATCAGTGCCATTGGCTGGCCCCTGTCACATGGTAGGAGCACTGGACGGCCCACGCCATTTTTAAAGATGGTGCCGGGCATCCAGTGCTCCTACCATGTGACAGGGGCCGGCCTATGGCACGGATACCCTGTCACATGGTAAGGGCAAAGGGCCATCGGCGCCATTTTTATTAGTGGCAGCCGACGGCCCGAGAGCGGGAGATTGCTCCCGAGACCACCACTGGACCACTAGGTAATTAAAACGTTTTTTGGGGGGGAAGCTAAGGGAGCTGTTTTGAAGGGTCGGGGTGGGTTTAGGGATTGTTTTTGTGTGACGTTGTTCCCGCCCTCCCCCAAAATGATAAGAGAACCCCACAAAAAATTTTGTGGGGTTTTCCTATTGGTTTCGGGGAGCCCCCGATTTCTGATGACTTTGAAAATATCGTACGATATTTTCAATCATCAGAAATATGATTCAAATCCCTACTAATTTAGATCAAAAAATCAAATCCAGGCTAAGTCTCTTTTCATGTGTTGAACCTTTGATTATCCATACCAAATCATTTACTGCTTGCACAAATAAAAACTGGGTAAGTTTTGTACAGGCATCTAAATAAAATTGAAATTCCCTATCACCAAGAGGTAAGGGTACTTCAAAGATTGTACTATTATAGTTTTTGCAACCTGTTGCAGTGTTTGTACAGCTATACCTAGTGGACAATACCACAAGGAGATAATAACAGGAATTTTAAAATCTGGTTGCATCAACACACATCCACACCCCAAAACTGATTCTGAAAAAAGCTGTCTGATAGGTAACCACCATCTAAATATTTTAGCTATCCCACCACCCTGTTTCCCAAGCCTCTTCAGCAGAACATTATTATTACCTGCTGGACAGCTTTGTGAAATAGTTAATGCCTGCTTGTTATTAATGTCTTAGTTATACAAATCAAATCTACTTTCCTGTCCACAATTAAATCATATATATAAAGACAATAGGGATGTGAATCGTTTTCCATATCGTCTTAACGATAGAAATCGTGTGGCAGGGCAAGAAAATCGTCTTAGGCACGATTTTTTAGTTAAAAAATCGTTAAAAAATCGTTTTTTCCGATTAGTGCGCACTAACGGGAGTTAGTGCGCACTAACTGGGAGTTAGTGCGCACTAACTGAAAATGATACAATTTGACACTTTTCAGGTCAGTTAAGGTCAGTTTAGGAATGAATATGTATTCCTATTGGCTGCCCTCTTATTTATTCATGTTACCAAGTTTCCTACTGACAGTATATGGGGGATGGGAAATGGAAACAGTTGGTAGCTTGACAAAACAAGTAATGTGATCAGTCAATGTGACTAGAACTTGTGCCCTAACCCTGATACCAGGGGTATTGTGATCTTCCTGCACACAGTGCCCTATCCCTATTAATACCAGGAGTGTTGTGATCTTCCTGCACACAGTGACCTATCCCTAATACCAGGGGTGTTGTGATCTTCCTGCACACAGTGCCCTATTCCTGATACTGGGGGTGTTGTGATCTTCCTGCACACAGTGCCCTATTCCTGATACCGGGGGTGTTGTGATCTTCTTGCACACATCCCGGTATCAGGGATAGGGCACTGCATGCAGGAAGATCACAACACTCCTGGTATTAATAGGGATAGGGCACTGCATGCAGGAAGATCACAACACCCCTGGTATCAGGGATAGGGCACTGTGTGCAGGAAGATCACAATACCCCGGAGGAGTGAGGGTCAGGCAGCTCCCCCCTGTCTGTGAAGCCAGCCTCTCACTAGTAATGCAGGGAGGGAGCTGTCTCAGACTTCACCATCCACCCCCCCCCCCTCACCCACACACCATTCACTAGCTGGGACATGGGGGAAGTCAGGAGTGAGGGACAGGCAGCTCCCCCCTGTCTGTGAAGCCAGCCTCTCACTAGTAATGCAGGGAGGGAGCTGTCTCAGACTTCACCATCCTCCCCCCCCCCCTCACCCACACACCATTCACTAGTTGGGACATGGGGGAAGTCAGGAGTGAGGGTCAGGCAGCTCCCCTCTGTCTGTGAAGCCAGCCTCTCACTAGTAATGCAGGGAGGGAGCTGTCTCAGACTTCACCATCCTCCCCCCCCCCCTCACCCACACACCATTCACTAGCTGGGACATGGGGGAAGTCAGGAGTGAGGGTCAGGCAGCTCCCCCCTGTCTGTGAAGCCAGCCTCTCACTAGTAATGCAGGGAGGGAGCTGTCTCAGACTTCACCATCCTCCCCCCCCCTCACCCACACACCATTCACTAGCTGGGACATGGGGGAAGTCAGGAGTGAGGGTCAGGCAGCTCCCCCCTGTCTGTGAAGCCAGCCTCTCACTAGTAATGCAGGGAGGGAGCTGTCTCAGACTGGTATCAGGGTTAGGGCACTGTGTGCAGGAAGATCACAACACTCCTGGTATTAATAGGGATAGGGCACTGTAAGAGATGACTGTAGTAGATTGAATAAAGATCTGATGTTTCTGCTCTCCTCACACCAAACAAAAACAACACACAAGCAGAGAAGCCCTTCTTACAAAGCTGAGCTAGTGAGTTAAGTAGGAGGAAAAGTAAACATACTTGTGCCAGTGTGGCTACTTAAAAAATACACTTGCCAACAATCAATTACATATATTTGAACTGTGTACAGTTCCAGCCAGGACCACCTTTCTAAAATGCACAGTGATTGGCAAATTCAACATGCACTAGCATTTCAGGTGCCTGCTAACAAAAATAATAAACAAACAAGTTCTAGTCACGTGAGTGCTGATCATTACATTACTTTTTTTGTCAAGCTTCCAACTGTTTCCATTTCACATCCCCCCAATCATTACCTCAGTATTAGCCTTGGTAACATCAATAGATAAGAGCACAGCCAGCCAATAGGAATACATACATACATATTCCTTCCTAAGTGACCTTTACTGACTTGGGAAGTGTGAACACTTTGTTTCATTTTCTGTTGGTGTTCGTTAGTTTCCAGTTCCATTTCCCATCCCCCCAACCATCACCTCAGTGGTAACCTTGGTAACATCAATAGATAAGAGGGCAGCCAGCCAATAGGAACACATATTCATTCCTAACTGACCTTCAGTGACCTGGAAAGTGTTTATTTGTATCATTTTCAGTTAGTGCGCACTAAATCGAGTTAGTGCGCACTAACGGGGAGTTAGTGCGCACTAACTCGAGTTAGTGCGCACTAACACGATTTAACGATTTTTAACGATAAATCGTTAGAATTTCTATTGTATCGTGTTCTATAACGATTTAAGACGATATAAACATTATCGGACGATAATTTTAATCGTTGAAAAACGATTCACATCCCTAAAAGACAATGTTTCTGAATTGAACGAGCAGTAAGCATCAAACAGTTCTAATCCCTTACTCCTTTCCCACTCTTATTTTTCCCAACACAAACCCCTATCCTCTCAGGTTCTCTGAAACAATACTCTTCCCTCTACCTTTCCCCAAACTCTCCTTAAATACTCATATCTCCTCCTTCCCATCACGCTTCAGATTAATGACCCCATTAAAATAAAAAAAAAATCTCTCCAAGATCTCACAAAGAGGGTCCCTAAAAGGTGACCCTCTTAGGCTTGCCTCTTTGACTCGCCACAGCAGCGGCTCATCTGGATAGTAATGTAGTCCTTTCAAGATGATGCTTCAAGCAGACAGGGTCTCAGGATCAGCATGTCAGCTTAGGACGGGGGGGGGGGGGGGGGCAGGGCTAATGAGGTCAGTAGTACAGAGGCTCCATGCAGTGCTGAAACAGCACACAGCTAACCAGTCTCACAGCAGGAAGCCACAGTCCTCACTCAGCACACTCTCATGATAACAGCTGAAAGAAGGTAAAGTTAACATAGCAGCTCATCTGGCTAGCAATATGGAATAAAATGAAAATGAAAAGTGGATCTCGATCTGCCTAGAGAAGTAGTAGCAGAATATAAATCAAATAAATACATTTGGAAATAGTTTCATCCAGAAAGCCATCATCTAGAAGAAATGCATTATGCCTTCAGATTGAATATATACTCCAAATGGTGACATCAGAATACTTTCAACCCATTCTCTTTGGAACCTAAGCATTTGATAAATAAGTTACTCTGCCTTTCTCATTCAGTTCTTGCTACATCTTCAGAGCGTGTACATTTTAGCACCACAGCAACATATCGGGGTAGATTTTCAAAGGGTTATGCGAGTAACATACGAGCGTAACCCCTGAAAACCTACCCCTGCATGCCCCGAGCCTTTTTTTCATAGGCTAAGCAGTGTGCACAAGCCCTGGGACTTGTGTATGTCCCGGGGCTTTAAAAAATAGGCAAGCTGGGGGGCGTGGCTGGGGGCGTGGCGGTGGTCTGGGGGTGTGGCCGGGGGCACGGTGGTGGTTCGGGGGCAGGACATGGCCGGAGGCATGGTGGCAGTCTGGGGGTGGTCCGGGGGTGGACCAGAATCCTCCTGCACAGCGGCCTGTGCCAGGGGATGGCGAGCCGGCGTGTGCAAGTTACGCCTGCCAGAGGCAGGCTAACTCAACGAAATAAGGTAGGGGGGATTTAGATAGGACTGGGGGAAGGGAGGGAAAGGTGGAGAGACCGATTTCGGAGCAGCCTTGGAGGGAACGGGGAAAGCCATCGGGCCTCCCCTAGGGCTCGGCGCTCACAGTGCGCGCATGTTATAAAATCGGGTGTATATTTGTGCGCGCCGGGTAGCGCACACAAATGTATCCCATGCGTTAGAGATGTGAATCGTGTCCTCGATCGTCTTAACGATTGATTTCGGCTGGGAGGGGGAGGGAATCGTATCGTCGCCGTTTGGGTGTTTAGAGTATCGTGAAAATCGTTAAAATCGTGAACCAACACACTAAAACCCCTAAAACCCACCCCCGACCCTTTAAATTAAATCCCGAACCCCCCCCCCAAATGCCTTAAATTACCTGGGGGTCCAGCGGCGGTCCGTAGCTAAATAGGGGGAAGGGGGAGGGCAGGAAAACCGGCACACTAAAACACCCTAAAACCCACCCCCGACCCTTTAAATTAAATCCCCCACCCTCCCGAACCCCCCCCCCCCCAATGCCTTAAATTACCTGGGGGTCCAGCGGCGGTCCGGAACGGTCTCCTGCAATTGAATCATGTTGTCTTCAGCCGGCGCCATTCTGCGCAGCCATTTTGCAAAATGGCGGCGGCCATAGACCAACACGATTCGACTGCAGGAGGTCGTTCCGGACCCCCGCTGGACTTTTGGCAAGTCTTGTGGGGGTCAGGAGGCCCCCCCAAGCTGGCCAAAAGTCCCTGGGGGTCCAGCGGGGTTCCGGGAGCGATCTCCTGCCGCGAATCGTTTTCCGTATGGAAAATGGCGCCGGCAGGAGATCGACTGCAGGAGGTCGTTCAGCGGGGGTTCCGGACCCCGGCTGAACGACCTCCCAAAGCCACCATTCAACCTTTGCAAATGCTGCAAAATGCAGCTGCCCGCATTATCACCGACACAAGCCGCCATGATCACATCACTCCAGCTCTTCAGTCTTTGCACTGGCTACCTGTGGCTTACAGGATAATTTATAAATCTATGTCGCTGATACACAAAGCCATTCAAAACAGAGAAATGCTCTGGTTTACAGATCAACTACAATTCAAAACGTCTTCCCGCCCAACGAGATTCCAGAATTTAGCCAAACTAAATATCCCAGCACCCAATCTGACTAAACTCTCTAGTACAAAAGAACGATCTTTCATCATTGCTGGATCAACAATATGGAACACCATGCCCTCTGAATTACGCCAGGAACTCTGTCACAAAAAATTTAAACAAAACCTTAAAACCTGGCTATTTAAAAAAGCCTACTATCAATGATCTGAATCCTCAACTACTCTTCCTAACTGCCACAATCTCTCATATATTGCTGATATTCTATTAATATAAAGTTATATACTGTATTGTTTTTCGTTTAGTTTCCTGGTTATATTGTAAAGCGCAATGCTGAATTACTGTTTGAATGTAAACCGAGGTGATGTTATTTACGTACCCCGGTATAGAAAAATCTATAAATAATAATAATAATAATAATATTACCATCTTCTGCCTCTAAAGGTTGTAAACTAAGACAGGGAGTTGGAACTGTTTTTAGCAATGAAGGATGTAATTCTTGTACACTCACATTTGCTGAATCATTATCACCATGGTGATCTTCTCTCGTAGCTCCTGGAGGTTGAAGGGGAATTGGTTCATTGCCTGGACTCAACGAGGCATCAGACGTGTCTCGAGTGCAGTCCATTTGTGCATTCCCTGCCGATTTACATGGGAGTCCATGGGGCCGATCTTAATTGTAGCAGGGGAAGAGGTGACAAACCTCGCTTTTCTTTTCCGACCCATAAATCACAAATAATATTCTTCAAACTTCTCCCGGTCAAGTGCGGTCAAATCCAGTCTAAGCCACGCGACCCTTCGGCACTCGCGGCTTAGGCAGCACACCGGTGGCATCTGTGTGCCACCATGCCTCGGGATTTAAAGATCCCGGGCCCTGGTTGATGACGTTGGGCTCACTGAAATCAGCTGGTTCTTTTAGACTCTCTTAATGCTCTCCCCGCTCACACGGGTGGTCACAGCTGGTTCTTTCAATCAATCTAAGTGTTCTCCGTTTCCAGGACAGCTTCAGTTGCCCCTTCTCCTCCACCACAGGGCTCCTCTGAATGCCGCCACGCCTCAGCATTTAAAGATCCCGGGCCGTGGTTGACGATATCGGGCTCACTGAAATCAGCTAGTTCTTTCAGTCTCTCTTACTGCTCTCCCTGCTCACACGGGTGGGTCACAGCTGGTTCTTTCAATCAATCTCAGTGTTCTCCGTTTCCAGGATGGCTTCAGTTGCCCCTTCTCCACCACAGGGCCCCTATGATTTGCTGTTTTATTTTATTCTTTATTTATAAATTTTCAAAGAAAATACAATCAAATACTGATTTTAAGAAAAACATGGCTATAAATAATTAGAATAATTCAACAGTTATAACAAAATCAAGAAAATCTCAATTATTCCTGTTTTTGATATTTTATTGTGTATTACTATGTAACACTGTGAGCTGATTTGATTATTTCTAGAAGTCCAGAATACAAATATGGCTATATAAATAAATAAAATATTATATAAGTGATACATGTTTTGATCTTTCGAGTATTTATGAACAATAATCATATTATTTTTAGTTTCCTTTTCTCTAAAACAAACAATCCTCTTTTTTCTTGACTCATGCTATGGCAACTTTTAATTTTACCTAACTGACTTTGTTACTATTCATTATATCATCTTTTGCCCTGCTGTAGTCCTCTTAAATTGGGGAGGCCAAAACTGCAAATCTTATTCCATTATTAAAGGGTAGATTTTTAAAAAGTGCATGCGGGCCTACATGTGTGTGCACTACCTGCTGCGCGCACAGGTATACCCAATTTTATAACTTGCATGAGCAAGCACACGCAAGTTATAAAATCAAGGGTTGGCGTGTGCAAGGGGGTGCACAATTGTGCACCTTGCACGTGCCAAGCCATGCTGCTTTCCCCGTTCCCTCCCACCACCTTCCCTTTCCTCCCCCTACCTCCCCCACCCTTTACCCACTACATTTTCCTTTTTCCCGATTCTATTTCCAAACTTACTTCAGTCCTGGGGCTGAAGTAAGTTGCGCACACTGGCAAATGGCAGCAGTGCCTGGAGCCTCTGACCCCGCCCCTCCCTGGACCACCCTGCCCATGCCCTGCCCCCTTCCCACCCTTTTAGTAAAGCTCCGGGACTTACATGCCTCCCAGGGCTTTACGCACGTCACCTGGCCTTTTGTAAATAGGCCCGCCGGCCCTAAATTACTTGTGTTCACTGTATTTCTTTATGATGGGAAATATTTCCCAATTAGGGATCAAAGATGGGAGAGAATCAGGAGAGTAGGTGTGTGAATCAAAACATTCTTCAATTCCATTAGTTATTTCAAATTGGTTGGCATTTTTTGTTCATTTAATTTGTTTTGGTTCTCCAGTTCATTTGTTCTGTCACTTCATTCATTTCCATTTCTACTGTCTTCAAGTGTTTGTTGGGGGTAACATTCCCAATCCATTGCCTTCCATCTGCCACCCCATCCTCTGGTTTAAATACCTGTCAGTGTATGATCTGAATTTCAGAGATTTTTTTTCCCTGCCACAGAAAGATGAAGACTATCTTTGCCATATAGCCTTTTACTATCCTATATATGGGAGGAGGAATAGTCTAGTGCTTAGAGCAGTGGACTACAAACCAGGAGACCAGTGTTCAAGTCCCACTGTTGCTCCTTGTGCAAGTCACTTTACCTTCTATTGCCTCAGGTATAAGCTTAGGGGGGGTCATTTATCAAAATGCACTAAGGCTTTTTTTTTTGCATGCACTAAGGGCTTAGCACATGTGCAAAAGCCCTGTTAATGCATGTGATAGCACCATATTGTATGGTGCAATACAAATATGAGGAGTTAGGGGCAGAGAAGTACTATTACACAGACTTAACAACACCTTTGTGAATTGTGTTAGGCTATGTGACAGCTACTGTGATGTGCCAGAGAGAAAGAGAGAGGCCATAATGTCATCGCCCTAGATAAGTATTTGTATCCCTATGATAGGCCCACCTAGTAACTCGAGGTGAGGGGTTTGGGGCCCACCTAGTAACTCGAGTGTAGGGGGTTTGGGGCCCCTTTGACATTCACAGTGAGACATACGAACAGAACAGTGGTCTCTTTTGAACATTTGATGACCCTTGGAGTGAGGAAACTCACTCCAAGATGAGATTTGGGCAATGTTCTCTCAACCTAGCTTGATGGACTTTCTACCTGGGTAACATTGCGGTAAACTGAATATTTGCATAAACCACGCCCCTTTTGCTATCGCATGCGATACTTACCGCATTTTGATAAATCCAGGCCTTAGATTGTAAGCTATCTGGGGATAGGGAAATATCTACAGTACCTGAATGTAAACCGATGTGATATCTCAGATCAAATGTCGGTA
Organism: Rhinatrema bivittatum; assembly: GCF_901001135.1. Taxonomy (NCBI): domain Eukaryota; kingdom Metazoa; phylum Chordata; class Amphibia; order Gymnophiona; family Rhinatrematidae; genus Rhinatrema; species Rhinatrema bivittatum. The sequence goes on along the minus strand of NC_042620.1, from coordinate 54,373,054 downwards.
AATATATTAATAAAATAAAATATGGTCCCAGCCCCTTATATGCAATATCTAAAATCTTCTTCTTTACACCAGGTGTTGAGACACATATTGAAGTCACATGGTATAGCCTTTCCTCTTCCTTTCCATGAACAGGTAATACCTATGAAAAAATTATGATCTTTGCCTAACCCATTCCCCAAGATTCTTGAAATCTTTTTTTTTTTTTTTTTTTTACTACAGATGCTGTTTCTAGCCAGATCATTGAGTCCCAAATGGATTATAACATTAAAAGCCTTACTTTCTTCTCTGATAGCGCAATCTGATTTGCATTTCTGCCAGCTGAGGATAATAGGAGACATTTAAACTTTTGTATCCCCAAGTTAATGCAATTGACAATAGAGTTCCCCAGCCTACGTTTTCTGTTTTGAGATTCTTTGGCAGTGGATTGGGGTTTTTATGTGCCCCAGGTATCTTCTTTCATTGCTGATATCACATCAGTTTCCATTTCTGAACTCTGTCTTTTGCCAATGCAGAAAAGGCATTTAGTATTGGTATCATATGGGGGAAGGGATGTCTCTGTGTCACAGATCTTACTTTCCCAGAGCTCACTGTAACCCATCCATTCATGGGAGTGGGAGTGCTGGTAGTTTTCCTAGATGCTGTATAGTCAGGGATGCTTTTCTATTTGTAGCTATTTCCTCTGTGGCTTTTTAAATTGTTGCTAATTCTACTTTGAGCCAACCCATTTTTCATTGTAGACAGTTGCAAGCAGATGGTGGTAAGCTCTAAGTCTCCAGAAGAATTAACGGTGGTATTTACATTACAGCTATTATTCAGGAGATGTTCCTTATTTCAGCTATGTTACATCACTACTGTAATCCCCGCGCCTGTTTCTATCTATCCATATAAATGAGTATCTTACACTACAAATATTGTGCTGTACTAACTTCCACAATTCTCTATATAACATGCTTTGAACTCTATGGCTGGAAAGGCCCACAATAAATAAACACTAATGGTAAAGAAGATCTCATGGCACCCAAAGAGGGGAAAGCAGCACCACTAGTGGCATGAACATCCCGAGGCATAGAGTGAGAGGTACGGCATCAAGGACAATGGCATCAAATGTCCAAGGCACAGAATGATGGGATAAGGAAAGAAGAAGTGTGGCATCAACCCTCCAAGGCAGAGAAATGAAATGGAAGGATTTTGTTATTTGTTCTTGTATATGATTCTGCCTTTGAACCATACATTCATCACAATAATACTCTAGCAAAATGGAAGTAAAATGCTATTTCAATGGCCTTTTAGTGAACTATAAGGCATCTGTTTTCTTCATTTGATTGTATAATTATGTAAATGTTGTCTTTCACGATCCATAGGATTAAAACATAGTAGTTCTGTGTAGTAATCAACAGCATAGTGCCTAATGCTGCTTCTGAAGAGGGCTCATTCTTAATTGTTTTATAAAATTTGATGTGGCTATGAGACTAGAAACTGTGTGTCGATCTTAATTATGCTATATGGATCCCATTCCTCATTAAAACAAGGAAATGGTTTAACATTTCATGATGCCACCTTGTCTTTTCTATAGGAAACTAAAGATTAAAAAAAAAAAAAGAAAGCAATTTTAAGCATGGACCCTCATAGTCATAGTACAATTAGGGTGGTGATGATGATGATTATGCTTATATTACATTTAAATTCTAACATGGCCTTGTTCAGATTCCCTCTCTGGTGGTGTCTTCTGAGTAGTGTCCCAAATATTTTCCATGCCAGGGCAAGAGCCTTTCCCTCATCCTCATCAAAACTTCCCTTTAGGGATGGGTCAGTTACAAAGTTTACCCATAAATTTCCCACCTCCGCCAAGAACAGAAGTCCTCATCTCCCTGCTATGAAAACTCTGGGCAGGACTGGCATTAGCTTCCCCAGGAATTAGGCTTTCTGTCTATGACTTGTGGGAAATCAGTTGGTTCTAGATGACTTGGAAACAGAGAGAGGGTTAGGTGCCCCAGGGTTTTCTTTCTTTGACAGTAGGGGGCATCTGTTACATGTTATTTTTCAGGAGTCACAACAATTTCTTTCATCCCAGTTTGGAGATATTCTTGTGATTCGTGGGACCTGTGTCCTGATGAAAAATCCAGAGAGGGATTGAAATGTTGATGCTAAACTTTCTTATCCTCATCTCTGTTGGTTTGCTGACCTGCTTTCTGATAGCATCTTCTTCTTGGTTTCATTGGACAAGATTACAAGAGAAGGGTACTTGAGTTACAATTCCAGACAATTATATATAAATATATTTACTGATATATTTATATGTTAGGGATTAATTTTAGATTTGAGTTTTTATTGCATTTTATTGATAAATATTATTATTGATATTGTCAATTTGGTAATAGCATTATCTTATTTGCTGTAAACTGCTTTGGGTTGAACTTTTGTGTGAGACAGGTGGTGTACAACATAACATAGCAAGTGTAAGTGGCATTAGAATAAATTAAAAGTGTAAGCTGGTGTGCTCTACCTGTGACGGAAATTGGAAAGAGATTAGATGAATGATTGAAAAGTTATTGGTGGGGGAACACACCTCCAGGGGGCTCAACACATGCAACAGGATAGAACAGGGAAAGGAGAGGGGGGTGTTTTGATTTTTTATGTCACATCTTGCTTTGCAACCCTATCCTATACTACTTGGTAATAGATGTAAGAGTCTTGTGTTGAGGGTTAACGGATGGCTTATAGTATTGTTTTATTGTCCCTCAGGAATTTAAAAGCAAGATTTGAATTTTTTCTTCAAATTTCTTACCTTCCTATCTTTGGTAACTGATTAAATTGTGTCCCTTGGGGACTTTAATATACATGTTGATTGTCGGCCAAGTGTCTTATGGCCTGGATTGGCCACTGTTGGAAACAGGATGCTGGGCTTGATGGACCCTTGGTCTGACCCAGTATGGCATTTTCTTATGTTCTTAAGAATACCTTGATCTTTTAGATTCATTTCATTTAAGACCTATTACTTTTCAGGGTCATATAGAAATGGTCATATATTAGATCTGATTTCCATTCCTGATATAATAGTCAATATACAATTACCAGTCTTCAGATTCAGCCAATTTCTTGGTCTGATTATCATATTCTGCTGTTTACTTTGGCTCTTTCTGGTCCTAATTCTGATAATATAGGAAAAGCACTTACCACTAGAGTTGCTGCTAGACTGATAGACCCAGATGTTTTTAAAGCTGACTGGGTGCTAGTTAAGAACTCTTTATATTTTACTTCAGCTAACCATTTAGCTAATTCTTTGGAAGAAGCATTAGCCTCAACTAAACTTAAAGTGATTCATTTTAAGATCAAGGGGATTGAATATGAACATCCGAGAGTCCCATGGTTTGATATTGATCTCATTAAAAGGTAAAGGGTAGATTTTTAAAACTGTGCACGCACGCACATGGATGCACCGATTTTATAACATGTGCACGCTGAAGCGTGCACATGTTATAAAATCCAATACCCACGCACACTTGGACACATGTGCGGGTGGGCCACTCGCATGTGGGGTGGGGGGGGAGATTTTTTTAAATACGTGATTCCACTTTCTCCCATTTCCCTCACAATCCGCTCCAATTAAGGAGCTGACTGGGAAGGAACTTTCCAATCCCCCTAATTCCTACCTTTTCCCCTCTCTTTCCTGACCCCTAATCACTACCTACCTAACTTTTCTTTTTTGTTTTTAAACTTACCTGCTCTGATGAGCAGAAGTAATTTCTGCACGCCGGCCAGCTGCTGGCGCACACTTCCCTGGGACAGGACCTAATGGTCGCTGTCCTGGTCGACCCTCGCCCTGCCCCTGCCCCACCCCTGGCCCTCCCCTTTCACATAGCACGGCTCTTTGGTGCATATTGGTGGATATGTGTGTGGGCAGGCCATTTGTAAAATAAGCATGGTGCATGCAAGGCCTGGCCATGCACGTATCTGCTGGTTTTTGCATGCACTGGCTTATTAAAATTTTGCCCTACATTTTTAAAGAACAGTACGGACGTCCATGTGCACGTGGTTACTGGTGTGCGCACATGAATGCACCAATTTTATAACATATAATGTCAATACACGCATTTTATAAAATCAGCTACCCACACACACGTAAGCCTGATTTGTACTGAATCCCGCCTGCAAGGGGAGGGAGGGCCATTTTATAAAATGTGTGCGGCGATGAACTAGGCCTTTCCACAGTTCCTTCCCAATCTGCTCCAATAAAGGAGCAGACTGAGAAGTAACTTCCTACACCCCCTACCTACCCTGCCTGCCTTTCCCCCTCTCCTCCCCTATCTCTAAATCACCTCTGATAGTTTTTTTTCCCTATACTTACCTGCTCTCTGGAGCAGAAGTAAGTAACTCATGTCAGCTGGCTGTTTGTGCACGTTTCACCAAGGCCCGATCAGCACCCACCCCCGTCCTTGCCCCATCCAGATCCTGCCCCAAATCGCCCCTTTTTTAGCAAAGGGGATACACACGTGGCCATGGGTGTTTGAAAATGCCTGCAGCATGCGTGCGGCCTGGCCATGTGCGTAGCTCCTGGGGTTGGCATGCGACGGCTTTTTTAAATCAGCCCATTAGAGTAAACATTTGATGCATCAAGCAGAAAGAAAATAGAGAAAATATCAGTCTCCCGAATTTCTCCAATCCTATCAGTAGAGTAGGAATTGTAATAGAGTACTATTATCATCGAAAAGGAAAGAATATTTTACAAATCATTTATAAGTATCATTGAATCGTCCTAAAGAACTTTTTAATATTTTGAAAGCTTTTGATATATGATTCTGCTATATAGCCAGGTAAGCTATATTTAGTGCTTATTCATAAAATTTAGCTGGATAAGATGGGGGTGTTCTGTGGGCAGGCAGTAGGCATTCTGGCGAGGAGCGGAGTTAGCTATTTATGTTAACTGGTTAACTCCAACATTTGGAGTTAGCTGGCTAACCTAACTGGCTAACTCTGGTCGGGTCATAGCACTGCCCTAAAGTTAGTTGGTGTATTCAGTGGCCATATACCCTGCCAGTTAGCTGGATATGTTTATCAGGCCAACTAGCCAAGCTGCACAGTGGATGAAAATGGAGTCTCAAATATTGTCCCTGGCTGCTCCTTCTGTTGCTAATGATAATTCCATTGACATCTTATGTACCTCGTCATGTTCAGAACCTTGGAAAGATTGCTCCTCAGTTGTAGAAACTACAGTTGAAAATATGCTGTGTAAGCTTAAAAATTATTTTTGTGCATTAGAACCTTGCCTTTTTCAATCATATATATGTCATGTGTTGGTTTCCTTAAGGTAATCACTTCTCTAGTAAATCTTTCTCATTCAGAAGCAAAATTGCATCAAATTTTGAAAAAAGGAGGCAATCTTTCACCCAAGGACCCATCTAGTTTCTGTCCTATTTCAAATTTATCTACTTTGGGCAAATTATTGGAAAAAGTAGTATGTGATTAATTGGCAGATTTCCTCAGCAATAAGCAGATTCATCATCTTTATTAAGGAGGATTTCGCAAATCACATAGTACTGCTTTCTGTATTGAATTTTTTGTTGCATGAACTTGACTCAGGGCCTACCATCCTTGATGTTACCTGTGCTTTCATTACCATTTCTCATAAAATCCTTTTGTATCATTTGCTAGAGTTAGGGATTCAAGGTAATGTACTAGCCTGGTGGGGTGGTAAGTTAGATTGTTAAAGGGAAGGGGAGAAGGGCCTGACATCACTGATTACTCTAGGAAGAATGGGTTTGTCTGGGTGGGTGCAATTGTGCCATTATATTTAAAGATTTGGGATGGAGCCAACTTTTATAATAGATAGGGGAGCCAAAAAATTCGGCTATATGCCTCTTTCATTCTTGTGGTTTTTTTGGAGGCAAAAGCACTACCTACATAGGTATTTTTTGAAGATACCCACGGAAGTAGCAAGTTATCTGACCTCACAAGGCTGGATAACTTAAAAGCCTAAATGGCAATATTGAAACATGTCCATTTATGTTTTTAAGTTATTCGGCTACATGTAACTGGATAACTTTCAGAAAGTGCATTCAACGGGACCTTAGCCTGATAATTTGTCCACTAAATGACCTACTGAATATAGGCCTCTTCATCTTTAAAATAGTTGAATATTATTGTTTGTAATTTTTGAAAATTTATAAATAAAGAATTAAAAAAAAAATAGTTGAAAATATGGCAGAATTCTGCCACCAACCTGATTTCAGGAAGATAGTGAAATGTATTTAATTATTTAAACAACTTTAAATTTTGCCACTTCCACAACCAATGTAGCACTTTTAACAGTGGTGAAATGGGCGCAATTAGAGGAACTACACTGGTTTCCAATAAAAGAATGAATAAGATTTAAAGTTTTTGTAGTCTTATGTAAAGTATTAAAGTTTGATGGGCCTGAATATCTGAAATCCCAGTTGTTTAATTATATCCCAGGTAGAACTTTACTGTCCAGCAGCATAAATTTATTTTTGGTGCCATCAGTGAAATTTACTCTTCTTTCTGATACCAGGCACAGTGGGCCAGATTTTCAAAGGGGTATGCATGTAAGATACATGTGTACCCTCTGAAAACCTGGCCCAAACTCCCCCTGCACGCGCCAAGCCTATGTTGAGTAGACTCGGCGGCGTGCGCAAGCCCTGGGACGCGCGTAAGTCCCGGGGCTTTCCTGGGGGGGCGTTCCAGGGGGCGTGTTGGGGGCGTGTCGCAGCCGGCGCATCATCAGGGGCGTTCCAGGGGTGTGGCCGCGGCCTCCAGACCAGCCCCCGGACCGGACCATGGCATGCCGCAGTCGGCCCGGCGCACGCAAGTTACACCTGCCTTAAGCAGGCGTAACTTTCGCGACAAAGGTAGGGGGGGTGTAGATAGGGCCGGGGGGGGGGGGATAGGTAGGGGAAGGTGGGGGAGGCCGAAGGAAAGTTCCCTCCAAGGCTGCTTTGATTTTGGAGCGGCCTCGGAGTGAACGGAGGCAGGCTGCGCGGCTCAGCACACACAGGCTGCCGATTTTGGGCAGCCTTGCGCGCGCCGACCCCAGATTTTAATGGATAAGTGCGGCTATGCGCGTATCTATTGAATTCCCGCGTACTCTTGTTCACACCTGGTGCGCGAACAAAAGTACGCATGTGCACAACTTTATAAAATCTACCCCACTGTGTTTGCCATTTTTGAGCCAGAATGTTGGAATGCTCTGCTGAGTTTGGTGGTATAATCAATAGTGCAGGCACACTATTGAATATAGCTGACTATCTTAAGGACAGTTTCCATGTAGGTACTAGGCTATAAAGTTAGAGGAACATCTACTGAAGGACAGAATGGGCTTATTTTACTTGAGAAAAGGAAATGACCTTAAAAAGGTTTGGATAAGTTCTTGGAGGAGAAGTTTACTTAGGGAATAGCCACTGCTATTAATTGCATCAGTAGCTTGGGATCTTCTTAGTGTTTGGGTAATTGCCAGGTTCTTGTGGCCTGGTTTGGACTCTGTTGGAAACAGGATGCTGAGCTTCATGGACCTTTGGTCTGACCCAGCATGGCAATTTCTTATGTTCTTATGTCCTGTTAATCTCTTGTTGGCAATTTGTTTACAAGTTGCATACTAGGATTACAGGAAGCAAAGCTAACTTTACAACATTCTAGGTAAATTTAATCATAGACTATTATGCTTTAATTTCCTTCAGGATCAACTGGGGGTTAATACAATCTCCATGTGAGTCTTCTGATGGGGGGGGGGGGGGGGGGGAGGGAATCAAATTGAGTGCCCTTATAAATAAATTGAGTGCCCTTTGGTATGGGCGTTAGAATGTCTGACTGGCCCCAGGATTCAACATTCCACTATAAATGTAGCAGAATGATGGCCCCCGGTAAAAAAAAAAAAAAAAAAGGGGGAGGGATGGTGATAATGTGCAGCCAGCTGCATTGCGTTGGTGTGGCCTCATCTGCTGTGGTGAGGTTGCACTGCACACTATCGCTCCCATAGCGCCATGGGAAAAGGTGGTGATATTTCCCTCAGTGCTGCCAGCTATAATGTGTAATACAATATCACCCACAGCACAGCTGGGCCATAACCCCACCCAAATCCTGCCCACACTCCTTTCCTTCCCATGATTTAAATAGTACCGCCATGATGCAGCCGGTATTTGTGCGTTAGGGCCTTATCACATGCGATAAGGCCCTAATGCATGTGATAAATGCACATCACAGTTTAATAAATGACCCTATAGGTTAGAAACTAGTTGAGTGGGAGGCGACAAAGAGTAGTGGTAAATGGAGTTCACTCCTAGGAAGAGGGTGTGGGGTTACCAGCTTTGTGTCTCAAGAATCATTTCTTGAACTGGTTCTTTTCAACATTATCATGAGTGATATTGCAGAAGGACTGTCAGAAAAATGTTGTCTTTATGTGGATGATAACAAAATTTGCAACTGGATAGACAGCTAGGAAGATGTGAAAAATATGAGAAGGGATTTAGCAATGTTGGTCAAGGGTCTGGAAGCTAAAATGTAATGCTAAAAATTGCAGTAATGCATTTAGGATGCAAGAAATGAAAGGAGAGATGCAATATAGGGCATGAAATTCTTCTAGGCATTACAGAAAAGTACAATCTGGGGGTGATTGTATCTGACGATATTAAGATGGCCAAACAGATGGATAAAGCAATGCAAAATCCTGAAAGATGCTTGCCTGCATAGGGAGAGGAATGGTCACAGTGAAAGGAAGGTGATATCACCCCTGTATAGGTCCCTGGTGAGACCTCTTTTGGAATACTGTGTACAATATTGGACCCTGTACATGCAAAAGGATATAAAACAGTTAAAGTTGGTCCAAGGGTGGCTTCATTCTAGAGCATATGGGGGCAGACTTAAGGATCTAAAAATGCATACCCTAGAGGAAAGGTGAAATTTGATAGAGACATTTAAATGCCTCCACGTAGAGGAGGTGAACCTCTTTTAATGGAAAGGAGTAGGGATGTGAATCGTTTTTCAACGATTAAAATTATCGTCCGATAATGTTTATATCGTCTTAAATCGTTATAGAACACGATACAATAGAAATTCTAACGATTTATCGTTAAAAATCGTTAAATCGTGTTAGTGCGCACTAACTCGAGTTAGTGCGCACTAACTCCCCGTTAGTGCGCACTAACTCGATTTAGTGCGCACTAACTGAAAATGATACAAATAAACACTTTCCAGGTCACTGAAGGTCAGTTAGGAATGAATATGTGTTCCTATTGGCTGGCTGCCCTCTTATCTATTGATGTTACCACTGAGGTGATGGTTGGGGGGATGGGAAATGGAACTGGAAACTAACGAACACCAACAGAAAATGAAACAAAGTGTTCACACTTCCCAGGTCAGTAAAGGTCACTTAGGAATGAATATGTATGTATGTATTCCTATTGGCTGGCTGTGCTCTTATCTATTGATGTTACCAATATGGTTGGGGGGATGTGAAATGGAAACAGTTGGAAGCTTGACAAAAAAAGTAATGTAATGATCAGCACTCACGTGACTAGAACTTGTTTGTTTATTATTTTTGTTAGCAGGCACCTGAAATGCTAGTGCATGTTGAATTTGCCAATCACTGTGCATTTTAGAAAGGTGGTCCTGGCTGGAACTGTACACAGTTCAAATATATGTAATTGATTGTTGGTAAGTGTATTTTTTAAGTAGCCACACTGGCACCAGTATGTTTACTTTTCCTCCTACTTAACTCACTAGCTCAGCTTTGTAAGAAGGGCTTCTCTGCTTGTGTGTTGTTTTTGTTTGGTGTGAGGAGAGCAGAAACATCAGATCTTTATTCAATCTACTACAGTCATCTCTTACAGTGCCCTATCCCTATTAATACCAGGAGTGTTGTGATCTTCCTGCACACAGTGCCCTAACCCTGATACCAGTCTGAGACAGCTCCCTCCCTGCATTACTAGTGAGAGGCTGGCTTCACAGACAGGGGGGAGCTGCCTGACCCTCACTCCTGACTTCCCCCATGTCCCAGCTAGTGAATGGTGTGTGGGTGAGGGGGGGGGGGGGAGGATGGTGAAGTCTGAGACAGCTCCCTCCCTGCATTACTAGTGAGAGGCTGGCTTCACAGACAGGGGGGAGCTGCCTGACCCTCACTCCTGACTTCCCCCATGTCCCAGCTAGTGAATGGTGTGTGGGTGAGGGGGGGGGGGGAGGATGGTGAAGTCTGAGACAGCTCCCTCCCTGCATTACTAGTGAGAGGCTGGCTTCGCAGACAGGGGGGAGCTGCCTGACCCTCACTCCTGACTTCCCCCATGTCCCAGCTAGTGAATGGTGTGTGGGTGAGGGGGGGGGGGGGAGGATGGTGAAGTCTGAGACAGCTCCCTCCCTGCATTACTAGTGAGAGGCTGGCTTCACAGACAGGGGGGAGCTGCCTGACCCTCACTCCTGACTTCCCCCATGTCCCAGCTAGTGAATGGTGTGTGGGTGAGGGGGGGGGGGGAGGATGGTGAAGTCTGAGACAGCTCCCTCCCTGCATTACTAGTGAGAGGCTGGCTTCACAGACAGGGGGGAGCTGCCTGTCCCTCACTCCTGACTTCCCCCATCTCCCAGCTAGTGAATGGTGTGTGGGTGAGGGGGGGGTGGATGGTGAAGTCTGAGACAGCTCCCTCCCTGCATTACTAGTGAGAGGCTGGCTTCACAGACAGGGGGGAGCTGCCTGACCCTCACTCCTGACTTCCCCCATGTCCCAGCTAGTGAATAGTGTGTGGGTAAGGGGGGGGGGGGGAGGATGGTGAAGTCTGAGACAGCTCCCTCCCTGCATTACTAGTGAGAGGCTGGCTTCACAGACAGGGGGGAGCTGCCTGACCCTCACTCCTGACTTCCCCCATGTCCCAGCTAGTGAATGGTGTGTGGGTAAGGGGGGGGGGGAGGATGGTGAAGTCTGAGACAGCTCCCTCCCTGCATTACTAGTGAGAGGCTGGCTTCACAGACAGGGGGGAGCTGCCTGACCCTCACTCCTCCGGGGTATTGTGATCTTCCTGCACACAGTGCCCTATCCCTGATACCAGGGGTGTTGTGATCTTCCTGCATGCAGTGCCCTATCCCTATTAATACCAGGAGTGTTGTGATCTTCCTGCATGCAGTGCCCTATCCCTATTAATACCAGGAGTGTTGTGATCTTCCTGCATGCAGTGCCCTATCCCTGATACCGGGATGTGTGCAAGAAGATCACAACACCCCCGGTATCAGGAATAGGGCACTGTGTGCAGGAAGATCACAACACCCCCAGTATCAGGAATAGGGCACTGTGTGCAGGAAGATCACAACACCCCTGGTATTAGGGATAGGGCACTGTGTGCAGGAAGATCACAACACTCCTGGTATTAATAGGGATAGGGCACTGTGTGCAGGAAGATCACAATACCCCTGGTATCAGGGTTAGGGCACAAGTTCTAGTCACATTGACTGATCACATTACTTGTTTTGTCAAGCTACCAACTGTTTCCATTTCCCATCCCCCATATACTGTCAGTAGGAAACTTGGTAACATGAATAAATAAGAGGGCAGCCAATAGGAATACATATTCATTCCTAAACTGACCTTAACTGACCTGAAAAGTGTCAAATTGTATCATTTTCAGTTAGTGCGCACTAACTCCCAGTTAGTGCGCACTAACTCCCGTTAGTGCGCACTAACTCGAGTTAGTGCGCACTAATCGGAAAAAACGATTTTTAACGATTTTTTAACTAAAAAATCGTGCCTAAGACGATTTTCTTGCCCTGCCACACGATTTCTATCGTTAAGACGATATGGAAAACGATTCACATCCCTAGAAAGGAGGCTCTATAATAAGGGGTCATGGGATGAGGGTGAAAGGAGTAATCTTATGAAATATTTCTTAACAGTGGTAGTGGATGCATGGAAAAGCCTCTCAGTAGATTTGATGGACACAAAACCAGTATCTGAATTCAAGAAACCATGGGATAAACCCAGGGAATCTCTGAGAGAATGATGTAAATTGTAAATTTGAATTAGTGAGGCAGATGGGCAGACTAGATAAGCTATACAGCCTTTTTCTGCTGTCATATTTCTATGTTTCTAAACAATATAAAGTATTTTTTTTTAATATAACATTTCCTTTTATGGAATCCCCTTTTTTCTTTTAATAAATAAAGACAAATTCATATTGAAGAAAATATTTCAGAAATAAAATTAGCACACTGTTTACTCAGATTAGTTATTGTCAAAAGGATGCGTGGGCGCACATATACATGCATGCATCAGCGTACGCCCAGAGATGTGGCAATTTAATAACAGGTGTACACATACACACACATGTTATAAAATAGCCTAGGCTTGCATATCTGGGTGCTCAGTTTTAACCTTGGGTGCATCTAGTAGCATAAGGATGGCTTATGGATGCATAACTGCTTGTATTTTAAAACAGACATGTACAGCCGAGGACCAGTTTGTGCACCAGTTTGTCCAGTGATCATTTAGATCCTCCCAACCCCTTTGGTTTTTAGCTTGTACTCCGCACATTATCCCAGACCCTTCAAACCCTTCACAGATGGCTGCAAACTTTTTTTTAACTTATACCTCCTCCATAGCAGAAGTAAAGTTATGTGGCATTGAACCTGGGTGTGCACTCAGTCACATTAGTACCTTTGTGCACATCTCCTGGCCCTGCCCTGGAATGCAGATGCCCCACCCACACCACGTCTCTTTTTTCTCTGATACGAGATATTCATGCATCGCCATTTGTGCGCACATCTGCCTGCTTTATAAAATCTGTTACATGCACACCCATCTCCCGATTTCGATGCGTGTCTAGCTTTTAAAATTCACCTTTTAGTTTTCACATCCAGATAAGGTGTCCTTGTGAAAGCAATTTTTAAGGTATTAATTTGCAACTTACCTCCACTTTGCACTGTGACCATTCCCCAACAACCCAATCATAGCAGGGATAAACTGGACAATTTTGGTATTGTCTGAGTTGTGCAGGGCAAGGCCTCCCTTCCCCTTGAGTCTGCATAATTATATAACGAAACCGCATCATTTGACCTAAACAAAGTAGGAAAAAAGATATGCAACATATATTGCCATTTTATTTTTCAATGTAAAATTATATTACATTTTACAGTTTTCATAAGAAACACAATTAAATAACAATAAATAGCTATGATAAAAATAATAAAAAAGTTAAAAGATTTACAGGTAGATTTTAAAAGAAGTGCGCGCGCTACCTGGCGCACGATCCCAAGCACAGCAGCAAATGGCCGCTGTGACTGGAACCTCTGATCCTGCCCCTGCCCTGTCCCCTTCCCGCCCCTTTATTAAAGCCCCGGGACTTACACTCGTCCCAGGGCTTTACGCACGTCGCCAGGACTCTTGAAAATAGGCCTGCGCTCTTAAGCCCGTTTTCATGCGTAACCTTTTTAAATCCGGCCCTTAGTGTGGGCAGTTGATACTTTTTATTGCATCGTAAAGTAAAAACAATATTTAGATGTACAAAATTAATTATTTTAATACTATAAATTGCATATAATTTTGCATATATGTTCAACATAATGTGATGATTTATTATCTGGCATATCATATCTGTGATTTATTTTTATTATAAGGTATTAAGCATAGTACATCATGCAGGCGTGCGCATGTTATAAAATCAGGGATTGGTGCACGCAACGGGGTGTACAAATATGTACCTTGCATGTGCCGAGCCGCACTGCCTTCCCCTGTTCCCTCCCCCTTAACCTGATCTTCCCACCCTTTCCCCTAACCTTTCCTCCCCCTAGCCCTACTCTAACCCTCCCAAAATTTTTAATTTACCTTTTGCGCCTGCCTCTGGGCAGGCACAAGTTGCACACGCCGGCCAACTGCCAGCAAGTGATCCCAAGCACAGCAGGAAATGGCCGCTGTGCCTGGAGCCTCTGACCCTGCCCCCGCCCCTTCCCGCCCTTTTAGTAAAGCCCCAGGACTTACACACGTCCCGGGGTTTTACGCACGTCACCGGGACTTTTGAAAATAGGCCCGGTGCTCGTAAGCCGTTTACACGTGTAACCTTTTTAAAATCTGGCCCTTAGTGTGGGCAGTTGATACTTTTTATTGCATTGTAAAGTAAAAACAATATTTAGGTGTACAAAATTAATGATTTTAATACTGTAAATTGCATATAATTTTGCATATATGTTCAACATAATGTGGTGATTTATTATCTGGCATATCATATGTGTGATTTATTTTTATTATAAGGTATTAAGCATAGTACTTTCATTGTTCCACAATCATTCTGTTTTCTAACATAACTGCATTGAAATACAATGGTGCTGCTTTCATCCTTTGCCAGTAGCTCAAGTGAATAATTAAAAAAAACTGAAATGTACTAATCTTTTAATTGCATTACTACCTGAATTCTCCTTTTAATGATTTACCAGCCATGATGTGATAAGACATCAAGGGTTGCTTAAGTTTGGAAAACCCACAATTTACTGATGCAAATTTAGCTTACCTGGAAAATTAGCAGTCTGCAAAGTTAGGGACCATGCTCCAGGCACTACTTTTGCAGGCTGCAGGTTTTTGTAGAAGTCTTGTTTGGGAATATTGCAATGAGCTGAGCTATTACTCCACGACAATGAATGTCCAGTAGCATTTTTATCAGTAAGTGGCCCTATTAACATCTTACCAAAGGTAGAATTTTTAGGGATTGTGTAAACAGGTCTCTGCAAACTATAGAATATATAGTACTCTACAGCTTCATTTCCATCAGGGCACAATGCTAGTTTATACGCAAAAATAAGTTTTACTTTGTGGACTAAAAAGTAAAGCTTATCGCATCAGATTTGTATGACTATTAGGTTAAAGATAATCCACTGATTAGAGGGAATGCGTATTCAGCAGTAAACACAATACACAAATCAAAAAATTGGTCACCAAACTGATTCACTCTTATTTTTCAAATATGCAAGTAAAAGGGTACTTGTAGATCTCACAACCTTAGGATAGGAATAATCTCAGTGCCATGATATTATTTGGCTAACTTTTTTATGTAGAGTATGATACATTTGTCATTGTAATACACTCATACACTGTGCTATATCCAATCACTTCAATGGCATGAGTAAGTGTATATGCTTTATCTATGGGAGGATCCATATCCTTAGAATGCATGAATCAATAATGTGCATTAATTTGAAATTAATGGGTAAAACGCAACAAGAAACAATTCTTGTTTCTTTTGAGGATCCTCAAAACAAATGGGGATATCATAAAGTTAAACATGCAGTGAGCGTAGGTGGAGTAAAAGATTCAGACATAAAGCAACAGAATAAGGAATGAATGTGTGAAGTAAAGTAAAACCTGTTCACTCCTTAAATGTTCAATAAAGAGAATTGCAAACTTCAAAGTCCAAGCTGAGTAATTTAATTGTAATAAAAATTCACATGGTAGGAGCACTGGATGGCCTGCACCATTTTTAAAGATGGCACCGGCCAATGACACGGATACCCTGTCACATGGTAAGGGCAAAGGCCATCGGCGCCATTTTTATTAGTGGCAGCCGACAGCCCGAGAGTGGAAGATCGCTCCCGGGACCCCCACTAGACCACCAGGTACCTGTAAAATGTTTTTGGGAGGGGTCAGGAGGGTGGGGGAAGCTAAAGGTCGGGGTGGGTTTTTTGTTTATCAGCTCGGGCGCAGCCGATAAACAAAACCGCGATCGGGCTGGACGAAAAAAAAAACCACAATGTGAATCGGAACCGGAATCCGAGCCGATTCCGGTTCCAATTCACATCTCTAGTGAGATGCACTTGTGGGGTGTGCAGCAGAAGGGTGTGGAGCCTTTACTTCTAGGCGTTTTTGCAAGAGACATCAGGTCTTCTAGAGATGTGGGAGTCTCACGGACCGCAAGATCATCTTTTAGAGCATTAGAGAGTCCATCTAGGAAGATGGCTTGCAGAAAATCTTCTTGCCACTCAAGTTCTGTGGCCAAAGTCCGAAATTCCACTGTATATTCAGAGAGGGTTCTTGACCCTTGACAGAGGTGGAGTAGACTATGACTGGCGACAGCCATACGACCTGGGTCTCCGAAGGTCTGCTTAAACAGAGTAATAAAGTCCTATAGCTTGGAAAGGATAGGATCAGAACGTTCCCATAAGGGAGAGGCCCATGCCAGAGCCTTCCCTTCCGACCGGGACAGAATGAAGGTGACATTAGTAATCTCCTTCAAAAACAATGAGGGTTGCAGTGCAAACTGCATAAAGCACTGATTAAGGAAGCCATGACAAGAGCGTGGATCCCCACTGTACCTGGGGGGTACAGGAAGTGCCAATGTTGCTTTAGGAAGCACAGAGGCCGAGAGGCCCACCGGGTTGGCCATCGCTGTATCTTGTAATTGAGAGCGCAGTTCTTCTACCGAAGAAGCCAGCATTTCTAAGGCTTGGTGATGTTGTTTCACGGTGGCGGCCAGTCCTAGTAGGGCCCTGTAGGCGGGTGACTCCGCTGAGTCCATGGCCTTGGCAACCTGTTGCACTTGGGGGTGGAGCATTGGCCTGGGGCAAGGGTGGAATGGCTCCTGAAAGGAAACAGGAGGTAACTGGCCTCAGGGAGCAGAGCACTGAAGGAGACAGAGGCTAGGTAGAGCTTCACCACTGGAAGCCCGAGGTCCCCCCAGAAGGAGCCCGTAGGAACACGGGCCGCTTGGACTTAGGTGGGTCTTGCAGGGTCTCCTGGGAGAGTGATAGTCCAACATGCCCACAGACAGAGAAGGAGCGCGGTCAGGTTCGAGCTGGAGCAAGGAGAACCAGAACAGAGTTGGTGACAACAAGGTGTTGCGTTCTTGCCTCTTCTCGCCCCTCGCTCCACCCTCTCTACCTTGGGAGTGACTCCCTTTGGCTCTGATGGACAGATGCAGCCGCAACTTCTCCCTGCCTCTTGGTCCCGGTGTCCCTGGGCTGGCTTGACGCTATGGATCCGCCATGTTCCTGATGACGTAAGGGCGCGCACGCGCACTCCAGACTTTTAACAGCAAGGGCGCAAACCTCGGGGGCGTCCCCCCGTAGTGACGTCATCCATTTTTACTTTAAAAGGTCTTTGTTTGCTAACCTCTAACGAGTCCACGCTACTTGTAACAACGATCCGAGTCAGTGAGGGGAATCCTTCTCCACTGCTCGGCATTTTCAAACTTACCAGGAGTACCCGCTCCACGGGGGCTCCGCTCTCTCTTCTTGATTTCAGATTGCCTGAATACTCAGAAGACTCCTCATTGCCTGGAAGCGATTGCAGACATGAACACAGTGAATTCTATTGTAGATAGGAATCAGTACTCGCTCCACGAGGGTCTACATTCCTATAGCTCTGAAGACTCCCTTCCATCCAAGACGTTATTGTAGGTACGGAGATCGAGAGTTATATTGGCAAGATTGAAGATAGGAACCGGTACTCGCTCCACGAGGGCCCATGTTCCTAGAATCCTTTACAGACACTCGTCTACTCTAGAAGCCATTTCATATATAGCTATTGTGAGTTCTTATTACAGACTGTTTATAGGAACCAGTGCTCACCTACGGCTCCTGTTCCTGAATGTACTGAAGACTCTCTGTGGCATAGAGACCATTGGAGACATCTACTATTGTGAGTGTACCATCTTGTATCCAGTATACCCTGCCTACTCACCACTTCTAGTCTCTCTCTGCAGTTCAGCAACCCAGAGATTATATTCCAGTATCAGGAGGACTTCAGCCCTGCCGGACACATCGACTCACGACTGCCACCACTGGTGGTTCAGCTTCCAGCCTAATAAAGAACTATTGTATTTATTTCATATTATAGCCTAGCCGGTGGTTCCTCTCAGGATCTCCTCCTGGGGGCGCTGTCATCTGCCATCAGCCCAGGGATTCACCATTTCCTCCAAGTGCTCATTTCTTACACTACTGTCACTCTGTGGGAGCCAACCACTACCGACCACTAACCCCGCTTACGGAAGTATTATATAGATAGCTACAATCTCTTTCTATGGGACTTGCCAGCAGCCTATATATAACAGATTGCTACTCCATAGTGGAGACATGATAGATTGCTATCTCAGTAGCGAAGTACAATATACCTATTGTTAGCTCCTCTCCTCAGAAGAGTATCATTGAACAGACTGCCAACTCTTCTTCCCTGGGGAGTTGATTCATAACAGATTGCTACCTCCTTCCCTTACAAGAGCATCTAACAGCAGTTCACTAACAGATTACTAATTCCGCCCTCTTGGCAGGGTAAGCACTACAGATAGCTAACTCCTCCCCTCTGGAGGAACAGATCATGACAGATTTCTAACTCCTCCCCCTTTCAGGAGACAAGCAGAACAGATTGCTAACTCCACCCTCCTGGTGGAGTGAGCGATAACAGATTGCTACCTCCTCCCCTCTGGAGGAGGAAAGTGTAACACAAGGCGAGGAACAGAGCCATAATCTGGAAGCGTGGTCAGGCAGGCGAAAGGTCAATGTCCATAGATCAGTCCGAGGAGTTGTCACCAAAGCAAGGGTAAGATACCAGAGATCAGATGTAGTCAGAGGCAAGCAGAGGTCCTTGAGGCAGGCGGCAGACAGATGAGTAGATCAGGAACAGGCTGAGTCTTGAGGCAGGCGGCAGGCAGACAAGTCAGGAACTAGTGAGGGTCATAGACAGGCAGCAGGCAGGCAGACAGGTCAAGAACAAGCCAAGGTCAGTACCAGAAGTCAGTTCAAGGGTACTACCTTGGAAGGCAGATAGACGAACACAGGAGCAGACAGGACTCAGGAACAAGGATACAGGAACATGTCAGGAACAGAACTGGAACAGAAGGATCCTGGAACGAGTCTAGGAACAAGCAGGAACAAACGTGAAGGCAATCTAGCAGAGAACTAACCCGATTGCCAAGGCAAGGAAGTGCAGTCAGGAACTTCCTTATATCATAGCTCACTCAGGGCGCGCCGCAGATCCCGGTCCCGCCCTCGGCCCTATAAGTCTCGGGGCAAGCCACGCGCGTGCGTATGGGCGTGGCTAGCATGGAGGAAGATGTCGAACCTCGGCATGAGGCCTGGCGCACAGTGGAAGGCTTGGCGACCGCCGCCGCGGACCGCCGGGGCATAGCTGGACTAGCAATCACCGCGAGGGAGGTCGTCCCGGGACCTGCTGAGGAACTATGCAGGTGAGTGGTCCTGTGCGCGAGATGCGTAACACATTCACAGTGGATATTCCAAACATTATCACTGATCTGAGAAACATCATATTCTGAGTCTCAAACAGGAGAATCTTCTCAGGGACTTTAACCTTGAGGTTCACATCATTATTACTAATCTTTTCTTCCCAGCACCACAGTGCCAATCCAGGTCACAAGTACCTGGCAGGATTCCAAGAGGTAGATAAATTCCAAGCTGTTTATCCCAGAGATAAGTAGTGGATTATCCCAAGTCCATCTTAATAATTGTTTATGGACTTTTCCTCCAGAAACCTCTCCAAACCCCTTTTAAACACAGCTACACTAATAGCTTAATTATGGGCTTAATTATGCATTGAGAAAAAAAAATTATCACCTAGTAACTTCATTGTATGTCCCCTAGTCTTTGTACTCTTTGAAAGAGTAAACAACTGATTAACATTTACTCATTCCACTCCACTCTATTCTTATATGTTAATAAAGCTAGATTTTTGTAAGTTATATGATTTCTTGTAAATTGAGTCCAGAAGGCAGAAATGAAACTCATATTGACCTTTGACATATTAACAAACCTTTGGCATAGTTTTACCATTTCAACAGTCTTGGCTTATGCTGCTATTATCTTTCAGGTTTTTTTTTCACTGCGACCAAACTAGTCTGGCTTTATGGAGGAAGTTTTTATTCAACCCAAAACCAGTGGGAATTTATAATAGCATAAGATGCTCTGCATTTATTTAGTGCTGTAACCAATGTTTATTCTGAGGAAGACCATTGTGAATATTTTTTGTGGTGTAAGAAGACAATTAGAATGTTATAAAAACACTGGAATCAAACAGTAATTACCACAAAAACTTAAATTACTTTCTGCATGACTTAAAACATTGATTATTTCTATAAAGGAGGTAGTCTGGGAAAGGGGAGCCAGTTAGGATGGATAATGTAGTATATCTGATTAAGCAAGGATTTTTAAATCTATTTTCTGCCCTGGGGAAAATAATTTGAAAATAAAGCATTTAGATACTTCACATGTAGTTATAGTATCTTCAATTATTTGCATATGTGCTCAGTTTAAATTTCATCAATGCTCTCTCCTAGATACATACTACTTAATATGAAGGATGTGACAGCAAGTTTATCTTGAATTATAATGAAGTTGCCTGTTTGCAAAAATTCTATTAATTTCCTCAAGACTCGTAAAAATTTAGTAAGATTTTCCCCTGGGAAGCTTGCAGAAATTCATTATGGATTTTTATTAAAAAAAAAACCAAATTAAAATCCCTAATTGCAGTAAGAATGAATGAACATGATTCCTACAGCAGGAAAGAATATTACCAGGGACAACTGTTCAAAATTATTATTTTTTTTTTGTGATGAAACATTTAATATGCCAGTGTTTCCCAACCACTTCCTGGAAACACTCCTATCCAGTTAGGTTTTCAAGATTTTAACAATGAATATGCATGGGATAAATTGGCATATGCAGTGTATGCTAATATATCTCATGCATATTTATTAAAGTAGCATAATAACAATGACTGCAGATAAAGACTCAAAAAGTCCATCCAGCCTGCCCAGCAAGTTATTTGCTGTTAAGGGTAGTGACTACTGCTCCATGCAGATTACCCCCTTTCAGAAATGTTACATCTAAAAGCAGTAGGTTATCCCTTTTTTTTTTTCTTTCCTTTCCATCCCTTAGCAATTAGAGATCCTCTGTGTTTATCCCATGCCAATTTAAATTCCATTACCATTTTTGTCTTCACTATCACTTCTTGGAGGGCATTGTATGTATCCACCATCCTTTCTGTGACAAATATTTCCTGAAATTGTTTGAGTCTACTTACTTGGAGTTTCAAATCATGACCCATGAAAACCTGACTTGTTTGGTGCTCCTCCAGGACAGGGTTGTGATACAGTCATAAGCTATGGCTACAGCACTTTTCATAATTATTAATCTTGTCAATATTATTAGGAATACTACTTTGGGGGCAATTTTCAAAAATTGTTACATGGGTAATGTCACAGTTGATGAGCTCTTAGGCTGTGGCATGGTGGATGCAGCCTAGTAAGCAAACTCACCAGGCCCACACCGACAGTCAGAGGACATGTCCTTCCTGGGATAGGAACTAGAGCTTCATCTGTACTAGCCCCATTCTCCATGGGCTGAACCTTTGGGTTCCAGGGGCCAGCAGGGATTAGGACAATGTACCTCAACAAGTGGTCAGAAAGAGTCTAGGTAAAGATAATGGTCAGGGCTGGCAGTAAGCAGAGAGTATCTGTGTTCAGTGCAAACATTGAGGCAGGCAGTGAGAAGATGAAATCCAGGTCCAAGTCAAGGGTCAGAGCAGGCAGCAAGCAGAGAGAAGTCAGAATCCAAACAGGGGTCAGAACCGGGAAGTCAAGGCAAGACATTCAGGGAGGACAGAGACGAGACACCAAAAGACAAGACAGGACAGGATGGACAAGACAAGATAACATGAGCCAAGGCAAGGCAGGAACCAGGCGAGGAGCAGAGGGCAGTGCAAGACACAAACCAGGAAATACAACTGCAGGAACACAGGCAGGAACAAGATGAAGCACAGGAATAGCAAGACAGACACGGAAGTAGCAACACACACTGCTCGGCAGGAGGACCTCTGGCTGAGGGCAAGGATCCTGGGAACAGACCAGATTTAAATGCAGAGAGGTGCTGATTTTATCAGGAAGCACTGAGAGCTGTTTCTCACAGCGAGCCTTTTAAAAGGGCAGCTGGTGCACGCACACACCTTAGGTGTAATTGATGGCGGCATTCTTGCGATGCTGCGTCCAGGCGGTGTCAGGGCAGGTTGGCGGCATCCGGGATGAGTGCGGCCAGTCACGGCGCCATCCCACAACCAGCCAAACATTACAGGTAAATGTGTTATCTCTATGTAAAAGCCTATTTAAAGACTGCACCTCCCCGTGCTGGGAGAAATATGTGTAAAAAGGCAGGGTTAGGACAAGAAGGGAAAAGCAATCATGGTGATTTCATGTTGAAGTCACCGCAGGTATTTTCATGTATGTACTTTGGACCTGCTCCAAGCCAGGCACAAAATTCATGGATACTTTGTTCCCACAGTGTGTGTGCCAGCCCACGTTTTCTAAGGAAAAATGCATTGGAAAGTTTCTCTTTAAACATGAGCATGCGGGCCTCTCTTATCTTTGTGGGGCGTATGCAAGTGATCCCATTATAAACCATTTTAAATAATCTCTATTCTGTAAAGAGATATTATATTGTGCTCAAACAATTTTATTGATTATTGAAAAATAACAAGAAATAAATCATAAAAGGAGGAGGAAGTCCTTCAATCCTTATAAGTCAGCAATTAGAAAGGGTAAAAGCAGACAAGCATCACAATTACAACGCCAAAAGATTGGTTACAGGTTTCCAAGTGGCCTGAAATTTAGCTTTATATTGGATTTTGCCCATAGCGACTGCTTTGTATTCATAGATCATGCATACAGTATTCCAGCAAAAATGAACATTTAGAAATTGATAATCTTTCCAATTACTCAAAACAGCCTGTATTGCCAGTGCAATAAGGATATCAAGGTATTTTCATGAAGCCCACGGAAGAATCCCAACAAAGTATTGTAATCTCAGAACAATAATAGCAAAGGAGATATCCTCAAATAAAGACAATATTTTGCTAATATATCCCCACACCTTGGACCAAAGAGGAAACATTTTACTACATGTGAATAACATATGCTCTAGAGTTCCATCATAATTTGAATAATGCCAACAGAGTTTAGAAGGCTGCAGTCCCATTGTATTCACTTTCACTGGTGTCCACGGAGTACGGTGGGTAAAATAGCACAATGATTGGATAATGCTAGCTCACAAAGAAATTTTCAGTAAACATAGTTAACCAATAGTCATTCCAATTGACTGTATTCACTGGTATAGAGAGATTTTTTCCTAAACCCTCTCTAATCCCACACTCCTTGATGATTACAGAGCACACAGTTCCTTTTATAACTGAGAAGCCTCATGACCCAGAGAATAAAATTTAGTACAAAATGATATGATGTCTGGAGTGTTACATAAGTTGTTTAGCTATACCTCACTATGTTGTAAACAATGCTGCAACTGAAGCCAGTGGAGGTAGATAAATTATATTTTTGAACTAGATTCACAAATGAGAGCAGTCTCCCAGCTTCCATAACATCACCAATTGACCATATCCTTTTCTGTTGCCAAAGTAGCCAATTGATTACTAATTTATTAATCTGGAGTACAGGGTTGTGCCATAATAAAATATGAGAACTAGAATCCCATTTCTTTTTAAATAAGGGAGTCAAAAGCACTTGAATCTTTATGGGTAGCTGTAATAGTAGGGACCCTTCTTAAATAGAGTGGGAGCTTTATCCCTAAGAGAAAGTGTAATGGTATGTACTGAACAATAATAATGCAATAAACAAGCAATTATTTATTTTGCATTTGCACACGAAACTTGTGCAAGGTATTTAGTATATAATTTACAGTGTTGTACAAGCTACAGAGCCCCAACACGGCCGTGTTTCGCTTCCAGCTGCGTCAGGGGGACCGAAGTTTGTCAAAGTTGTGTGTTTTATAAGGTAGATGATTTTAAATGTTGGAGAACCCGCTGAATCAGCTTACGAGGTAGCTTGAGAAAGGAACTCAAGTTATTTGGGTTGGCTCATGACTCAGAGCTCAAACTGCTGGAGACATCGTGGCTGGAGTAAGTGATAGACCCCGGAGGGGTTAAAAAGCTTCCGCAGACGTCGGGAGAATTGCAGAAGTGGAAAACTTTTTTTTCCTTCTTTTCGCAATTGCCGAGTAGGCAGAACTTTTCTTCTGGAGGTTTTGTGCATCCGATATCGTGCGGACTGAAGTGGTGTATTATGAACTTCCAAATTGTCTGAAGATAAGCCGATCCGGCCTCCAAATAGCGAAAACAAGAGATCCGGATGAGTGTGCACTTCACCGCAGTGGTACATCGCAGTGAAGTGCACACTCATCCGGATCTCTTGTTTTCGCTATGCCCTAACACTAGATAGGTATTTATATCTCTATATGAGGCCCACATAGTTACTCGACTCTCTACCTGGGTAACATCAAGCTAGGTTGAGAGAACATTGCACAAATCTCATGTTTGGGTGAGTTTCCTCACGCCAAAGGTCATCAAATCTTCACAAGAGAGCACTGTTCTGTTCGTTTGTCTCACTCTGAATGTCAAAGTGGCTCCTAACCCTGCATTCCTCCCTAAACCTCACCTCGAGTAACTATGTGGGCCTCATATAGAGGCATAAATGCTTACCTAGTATGAAGGCATTATGGCTAGGTGCTCGCTCTCTCTCTCTCTCTCTCTCTCTCTCTCTCTCTCTCTCCCTCCCTCCCCTAACAGTGCTATGAGTGAAAACATAGCAAAGTGTGATAAAGCCATATTGCACAGCTTAACACAAATGAAAGAGGTGTAGTTATTGGCTGCATTAAAACTGTGCAATATGGCTTCACAGTTGCAAAGCCAGCTCACTTGGCCAGAAATCCTGCCCCAAACTCCACCCCTTTTCTAAATTAGCATCACACCATGCATTATGGTGCTTTTCTCAAGCAAAAAGCCCATAACGCAGCTTTGAAAGTAGCCGCCTCTGGGGATAGGGAAATATCTACAGTACCTGAATGTAATCCACTTTGAAGCGCTGAAAAAAAAGTGTGAAAAAGCAGAATATAAAATAAATAAATACATTTTCAAGAGCCTTTGTCCTTTAAAATTATATTGAAATCCTTGGCATTGACAGCCCATTTATTTCAGCATGAACAGAGGCTTTTGGACTTCATGCTTTTGGTCACAGCCAAACCTATCTTGAACACTTGGGAGGACAACTTATCTTTGGGTATGAACTTGTGGTGGTATACTTTGGGGCAGATTTTCAAAGGCTATGCGCGTAACATATACGCGCAACCTGAGAAAATCTGCCCCTGCAGGTGCCGAGCCTATTTTGCATAGGCTCGGCGGCGAGCTCAATCCCCAGGACACACGTACGTCCCGGGGCTCGCAAAAAGGGATGGTCCGTGGTGGTGGCCGGGGCGGGGTCAAGTGTTCCAGCACAGAGGCCTGTGCTGGGACATGGCGCGCCGGCAGCCTGCCGGGGCTTGCAAGTTACGCCTGCCTCAGGCAGGCGTAACTTTTGGAGTAAAGGTAGGGGGGGGATTTAGTTAGGGATGGGGGGGTGGGTTAGATAGGGCAAGGGAGGGGAAGGCGGGGGGGGGGGGTAAAATAAAAGTTCCCTCCAAGGCCTCTCCAATTTCAGAGCGGCCTTGGAGGGAATGGGAAAGGCCATCAGCGCTCCCCTCGGGCTCGAATTGCGCAAGGTGCACATGTTTGCATGTTCATTTTCAAAAAGACATAGTTGCTGTCTAAGAATTTAGTAGATATGTTTAAACAGGTGTGCGGGTATACATGTGTGCGTGTTCATTGGCTCGCGCCCAGGGAGGTGGGCATTTTAAAAACATATGTGCATTTATGCATGCCTGTTATAAAATAGTCTGACCATGCATACATGTGCATGCAATTCTAAGTGGACATGCACCTATGCGCGCAAATGCCGCTTCTACCATGTAAGTGGAGAGATTTTAAAAAGCAAGCGAACCAATGCCATTGCCAATTTAACCAGTTTGTTCCCAGTTTGCCCAGGTAAGGATTAGGACTTCCAAACCACCCTACTTTAATAGCCTCCCTTCTCTCCTGCTAGCCTTGACCCTTAAAACTCCGCTGATCTGTCTCTTTGTCTTTATTTTATTACTTGCATGTCATCTATAACAAAAGTAAAGTTACATAGCAGGGGACCTTGGCGAGTGCGTCTGCATATAAGTATTTAGACGCAAATTTCAAGGTGGAATCCAGAAACACATAGGATCCTTCTTCCAGTTCTTTAAAAGTAGGGACCTTAAATTCTCAGGTTTTATTTTATTTTGCTCAGGAATTTATCAGTGTTTATTACAACCAGAATAAAAACATGAGAAATGGAAAAAAAAATGGCATAATTTCTCCAGATACATTTTTTTTTTTTTTTTTTACATAATGATAAATTCCAGGGAAATATAAAATGAAAACTGAAAATTAAGGTCCCTAAATAAAAGGAATCACAATTAACAAAAGATTCCAGTTCTTTCCAAGAGCAATATAGCAGTTAGAACTCTGTACTAAACTACTGAGAAATAGGCTCATATGTAAGTTTCTTTGCATTTTTATTATTATAGTTTTGTTCAAAATTTCAGTTTAGTTCTATGCGCACAAATGGTCAGGAGAAGCATTTTGCTCAGCTTTGAAAATTAAGGGGCACAGAAGCCAATTAGCAAATGCTCAGCAGCTTGAATAGTACTCAGCCCATCCCCTGCACAATGGGTCATAAGAATGATGCAGGTTATTGTATGGAATATATACATTTAATTGCACTGATAAAATGTCCTGAATGCAACTAGTAGGCCAACAACCATTAAACTCCAACAGACTATTAAAAATAAATTATGAATTGGAATTCAGAAACTTTTCCCTGTTTAACAATATTTTTTAATGTATTCATCGCAGGTTATGTGTGAAGAGTAATATTTTAAAGAATGGAGGAAAAATGTAAAACATAATTCAGATATTGTTTCTGTTGCATTCCTTAGTTTTTGCAATCTTTCTAAAAGATATATGAGTGGGAACAAAAAAGGCAAATTTTAAAAGCTCTAACACATACCGAAGCTGGGAGATAGTGCGCAGATGTCCAGCTGACACGCTCTATGTTAGTACTAGGGATGTGAATCGTTTTTCAACGATTAAAATTATCGTCCGATAATGTTTATATCGTCTTAAATCGTTATAGAACACGATACAATAGAAATTCTAACGATTTATCGTTAAAAATCGTTAAATCGTGTTAGTGCGCACTAACTCGAGTTAGTGCGCACTAACTCCCCGTTAGTGCGCACTAACTCGATTTAGTGCGCACTAACTGAAAATGATACAAATAAACACTTTCCAGGTCACTGAAGGTCAGTTAGGAATGAATATGTGTTCCTATTGGCTGGCTGCCCTCTTATCTATTGATATTACCAAGGTTACCACTGAGGTGATGGTTGGGGGGATGGGAAATGGAACTGGAAACTAACGAACACCAACAGAAAATGAAACAAAGTGTTCACACTTCCCAGGTCAGTAAAGGTCACTTAGGAATGAATATGTATGTATGTATTCCTATTGGCTGGCTGTGCTCTTATCTATTGATGTTACCAATATGGTTGGGGGGATGTGAAATGGAAACAGTTGGAAGCTTGACAAAAAAAGTAATGTAATGATCAGCACTCACGTGACTAGAACTTGTTTGTTTATTATTTTTGTTAGCAGGCACCTGAAATGCTAGTGCATGTTGAATTTGCTAATCACTGTGCATTTTAGAAAGGTGGTCCTGGCTGGAACTGTACACAGTTCAAATATATGTAATTGATTGTTGGTAAGTGTATTTTTTAAGTAGCCACACTGGCACCAGTATGTTTACTTTTCCTCCTACTTAACTCACTAGCTCAGCTTTGTAAGAAGGGCTTCTCTGCTTGTGTGTTGTTTTTGTTTGGTGTGAGGAGAGCAGAAACATCAGATCTTTATTCAATCTACTACAGTCATCTCTTACAGTGCCCTATCCCTATTAATACCAGGAGTGTTGTGATCTTCCTGCACACAGTGCCCTAACCCTGATACCAGTCTGAGACAGCTCCCTCCCTGCATTACTAGTGAGAGGCTGGCTTCACAGACAGGGGGGAGCTGCCTGACCCTCACTCCTGACTTCCCCCATGTCCCAGCTAGTGAATGGTGTGTGGGTGAGGGGGGGGGGGAGGATGGTGAAGTCTGAGACAGCTCCCTCCCTGCATTACTAGTGAGAGGCTGGCTTCACAGACAGGGGGGAGCTGCCTGACCCTCACTCCTGACTTCCCCCATGTCCCAGCTAGTGAATGGTGTGTGGGTGAGGGGGGGGGGGGGGAGGATGGTGAAGTCTGAGACAGCTCCCTCCCTGCATTACTAGTGAGAGGCTGGCTTCGCAGACAGGGGGGAGCTGCCTGACCCTCACTCCTGACTTCCCCCATGTCCCAGCTAGTGAATGGTGTGTGGGTGAGTGGGGGGGGGAGGATGGTGAAGTCTGAGATAGCTCCCTCCCTGCATTACTAGTGAGAGGCTGGCTTCACAGACAGGGGGGAGCTGCCTGACCCTCACTCCTGACTTCCCCCATGTCCCAGCTAGTGAATGGTGTGTGGGTGAGGGGGGGGGGAGGATGGTGAAGTCTGAGACAGCTCCCTCCCTGCATTACTAGTGAGAGGCTGGCTTCACAGACAGGGGGGAGCTGCCTGACCCTCACTCCTGACTTCCCCCATGTCCCAGCTAGTGAATGGTGTGTGGGTGAGGGGGGGGGGGGAGGATGGTGAAGTCTGAGACAGCTCCCTCCCTGCATTACTAGTGAGAGGCTGGCTTCACAGACAGGGGGGAGCTGCCTGACCCTCACTCCTGACTTCCCCCATGTCCCAGCTAGTGAATGGTGTGTGGGTGAGGGGGGGGGGAGGATGGTGAAGTCTGAGACAGCTCCCTCCCTGCATTACTAGTGAGAGGCTGGCTTCGCAGACAGGGGGGAGCTGCCTGACCCTCACTCCTGACTTCCCCCATGTCCCAGCTAGTGAATGGTGTGTGGGTGAGGGGGGGGGGGAGGATGGTGAAGTCTGAGACAGCTCCCTCCCTGCATTACTAGTGAGAGGCTGGCTTCACAGACAGGGGGGAGCTGCCTGACCCTCACTCCTGACTTCCCCCATGTCCCAGCTAGTGAATGGTGTGTGGGTGAGGGGGGGGGGGAGGATGATGAAGTCTGAGACAGCTCCCTCCCTGCATTACTAGTGAGAGGCTGGCTTCACAGACAGGGGGGAGCTGCCTGTCCCTCACTCCTGACTTCCCCCATGTCCCAGCTAGTGAATGGTGTGTGGGTGAGGGGGGGGGTGGATGGTGAAGTCTGAGACAGCTCCCTCCCTGCATTACTAGTGAGAGGCTGGCTTCACAGACAGGGGGGAGCTGCCTGACCCTCACTCCTGACTTCCCCCATGTCCCAGCTAGTGAATGGTGTGTGGGTAAGGGGGGGGGGGGGAGGATGGTGAAGTCTGAGACAGCTCCCTCCCTGCATTACTAGTGAGAGGCTGGCTTCACAGACAGGGGGGAGCTGCCTGACCCTCACTCCTCCGGGGTATTGTGATCTTCCTGCACACAGTGCCCTATCCCTGATACCAGGGGTGTTGTGATCTTCCTGCATGCAGTGCCCTATCCCTATTAATACCAGGAGTGTTGTGATCTTCCTGCATGCAGTGCCCTATCCCTATTAATACCAGGAGTGTTGTGATCTTCCTGCATGCAGTGCCCTATCCCTGATATCGGGATGTGTGCAAGAAGATCACAACACCCCCGGTATCAGGAATAGGGCACTGTGTGCAGGAAGATCACAACACCCCCAGTATCAGGAATAGGGCACTGTGTGCAGGAAGATCACAACACCCCTGGTATTAGGGATAGGGCACTGTGTGCAGGAAGATCACAACACTCCTGGTATTAATAGGGATAGGGCACTGTGTGCAGGAAGATCACAATACCCCTGGTATCAGGGTTAGGGCACAAGTTCTAGTCACATTGACTGATCACATTACTTGTTTTGTCAAGCTACCAACTGTTTCCATTTCCCATCCCCCATATACTGTCAGTAGGAAACTTGGTAACATGAATAAATAAGAGGGCAGCCAATAGGAATACATATTCATTCCTAAACTGACCTTAACTGACCTGAAAAGTGTCAAATTGTATCATTTTCCGATTAGTGCGCACTAACTCCCAGTTAGTGCGCACTAACTCCCGTTAGTGCGCACTAACTCCCAGTTAGTGCGCACTAACTCCCGTTAGTGCGCACTAACTCGAGTTAGTGCGCACTAATCGGAAAAAACAATTTTTAACGATTTTTTAACTAAAAAATCTTGCCTAAGACGATTTTCTTGCCCTGCCACACGATTTCTATCGTTAAGACGATATGGAAAACGATTCACATCCCTAGTTAGTACATGCGTATCTCCTGGTATGCACACAAACATTATTTTACAAAAAAAGAGATGGGGAATGGGAGTGGTCTGGGTGGGACCTGGGTGTTCCAGGAAATGTGAATGAAAGCAGCGCTTATGTATTTAAACAGATCAGCACGCACCAGGGTATCTATCTGCATAACTTTACTTCTACTATGGATAGTGCGTAAATAATATAACAAAAAAAATGAGGCTAGCTATTGAGGATTTAAGGATTGGGGCTAAAAGGATAAAAGGGAGGATTATTAATTAGAGGGGGTTAGGAAGTCCTGTCCTTTAACTGGGTGAACTAGTAAGAGACCGGGGAAGCTGGTAATTGTGTCGGAAAGCATATCTAACAAAATTCCCCCACTTACACAGTAGATGTGGCATGCACACAGCCATATAAAACTGCACGCACATGTACGCACGTACAGTCTATTTTATATCATATGTGGCTATTCGGGCTTAGGTTATAAAATGGCCATGTCTATTAGCATGAGCCAGTATACACATGTACAAATGCGCCTGTGTGTTGGTATGAAAGTTACCCTCCCTGAGAACATTGTTTCTTTCACTCAAAAGGATTTGGATTCAGACAATTCCAAAGCATGTGCTTGCTGACACAAATGCATGCCTGAAGCACTGAAAATAATGTGGAGGCTGTGGGTTTATAACTTTTACTTCCCTAGAGATCATATTTCTACAGCTTTACAAGGAATTAGCTTCCAACAGACTAACACTAGATAGAATATGCAAAATAAAAATCCCAGAAATAATGTTGAGTTCTGTCATAGGAGACAATGGGAGAAATTCTTGTAAAGATTTAGTTTTACCAGAGCATAGTTTTGCAAATGAACCTTCATACCTAGAAGTCACCTTAACTCCACTCCATGCTGTTGCGTTGGAGGTGGACCCTTGGCCTGGTGCAGGATTAGTATGGCCCCCTGGTCGGACCCAGAGAGCACCTGGGTCCGACCAGGTGCTCTCTGGGTCCAGGAGGCGGAGCATACAAGGAGACAGGGCTAGCTTGAGCTTCACCAATAACAGTCTGGGTTTTCTGCAGGTTGAACCCTTGGGTACCCAGATCGCCTAGACTCTGGGAGACCAGCCTCCGCTGGTCTCCCGGAGAGGTATCGGAGAGGTGTGCCCACCACAAGCAAGGGTGGGTGGCTGATGCAGAGTGGAGGAGCTAGACCTGAACCGGATGCTCCGGAGACCTCGGGAAGGCAACAGTTCAGAGAGGTCCTCCGGATTAGACAGGCAGCGCCTTCAGGTCTAGCCACGTGGAAGCCGCGGTTGTTATCCAAGTATGTTGGCCCAATGGTCACCAGGGGCCAGAAGAGAGTGTCCGAGTGAAGTGCAAGGTTCAGAGCCAGAGTATCAGTCTAAGAGAAGTCAGTCAAAGCAGGGGTCAATACCAGAATCAGTCCATGCATAGTCGAGGCAAGTGAGGATCGGTTCCAGGCGGCAGACAGTAGAATGGTCAGGCAGGCAATGGTCAGTTCCAGGCGGCAGGCAAGAGAATGGTCAGGCAGGCAGTGGTCGGTTCCAGGCAGCAGGCAAGAGAATGATCAGAAAGGCAGAGGTCAGTACCAAGAAGTCAGTCCAGAGAGGTTCTACCTGGGAAGGACACAGGAACAAGGAGACGCTGGAACAGGAGACACTAGGAACAGAGACAAACTATCACACCAACGGTGTCAAACCTATTGCCATGGTGAAGAGTGGTAGTTTTAGCCCTGCTTATATACAGGGCTCAGGTGACATCATCGGGGTGCGCCATGGATGAGTTTCCCGTGCTTGGCCCTTTAAACATCCGGGAGTTCCGCACACTAGGGGGTGGGGCTGACGCGTGGAGGATGCCAAGCCCTGACGCGAGTAGCGCTGTGTGGAAGAAGGCCTAGAGATGCCTGGGGGTGCCATGGACGAGCAGCGCTGGTGGAGACTGTGAGTGAGGAGCTGGTAAATGGGCACACCAGGTGAGCAGGCCCGGTTGCGGCACCAACGCGGCCAGGAATTGCAACAGTACCCCCCTTCTAAGCCTCCCCCTTACCGGCCTGGGCTTCTCAGGATGATTCTCATGGAAGATAGTGAGGAGGTCTTTGTAATAGGTGTGGTGGGAGGGCTCCTAGGAGTTCTCTTCCGGACCAAAGCCCTCCAATGACAGGAGGTATTCCCAATGGCCTCTATGGCGCCGGACATCCAGGACTTCCTTTACCTGTAGTGTGTTCTCGGGCTCAGCAGCTTGTTGTGTAGGTGGAGGAGGCCTTCGGGAAGGCCAGGACAGGACGCAAGGGTCAGAGCTAGAGTATCAGTCCAAGAGAGGTCAGCCAAAGCAGGGGTCAATACCAGAATCAATTCGTGCATAGTTGAGGCAAGCAAGGGTCGGTTCCAGGTGGCAAACAGTAGAACGGTTAGGCAGGCAGTAGTCAGTTCCAGGTGGCAGGCAAGAGAATGGTCAGGCAGGCAGAGGTCAGTACCAAGAAGTCAGTCCAGATAGGTACTACCTGGGAAGGACACAGGAACAAGGAGACGCTGGGACCAGAGATGCTGGAACAGGAGACACTTAAAATAGAGGCAAACTATCATACCAACGGTGCCGACCTGATTGCCAAGACGAAGAGCAGTAGTTTGAGCCCTGCTTATATACAGGGCTCAGATGACATCATCAAGGTGTGCCACGGATGAGTTTCCCGCGCTTGGCCCTTTAAACGTCTGGGAGTTCCACACGCGTGTGTGCACTAGGGGGCGGGGCCGATGCCGTGGAGGACACCGAGCCCGACGCGAGGAGCGCTGTGAAGAAGAAGGCCCCGATGGGCCTGGAGACACCCGGGTATGCCATAGACAAGTAGTGCTGCTGGAGACTGTGAGTGAAGAGCTGGTAGATGAGCACGCCAGGTGAGCAGGCCCGGTCACAGCACCAACGTGGCCAGGAAGCGCAACACATGCCTCCTTACCACAGTTTTGTTGGTCTGACATTTCAATATCTCTCCAGCAGATGCTGCAGATTCTTTTACCATTTGCCAAAAATATTTGTTGACCCCTGGTGTAAAGTTTGTGTTAAGCTGTACTGGGTTAAAGTTCATGAAAAATCTATTGTTTTATCCAGTACAATAAAGAAAATACCCCTTTCTCAGGACAATACAACCCATTATGTTCAGTTAATTCCCTCTACTGTAAAGGCCACTTTAATTAATCTGTAAAGAAAATACAGTATTTGCAAAGAAAGATTTGTCAATGCCATAACAGGCTGACTTAGGCATTTTGCTGAGCTCAATTTCAATATACCATAGATCTTCAATACTGCATAAACATTTTTAACAAAAAGGCAAAAATAAAAAAATATATCACACATGCAGACAATTCCAATACATAAAGTAATACATCAACAATTATATGTAAAAAATCATTTTATTAAAAAAGAATTATTAAAATAACAAAATGTTGCGGTCTCGGCCGCCACGGGGGCGTCCGAGCCCTTACCTTCCCTCCAGGTCCCGGGTCTGGGCCGCGGTCCGCGGGCTCGGAGCTCGTGCGGGCAGCATGGGCCTAGTTCCTCCTCGTGGGAGACGCCGCCGGCCGTCGCGGGGGACTCCTCCCCTTCGGGGGAACGCGCGCGCGCGACGGGAGGGTTTTTCTGCTGTCAGCACCCGGATGTGCTGACACGCCCCCCGTGATGTCAGACGCCGGGTAGGGATTTAAACCGGGACCCGGGGCTTTTCGAATTGCCTTGCAACGAGGTTCCTTCTTTGAAGTACTAGTTGCCTTGCTGCTACCCGGTTCCTGATTCCTGTTGCCTGCACTTGGATTCCAGCTTGTCTTCTGCCTGCCTTGATCCCGGTTCGTGACTCCGATTCCAGCTTGTCTTCTGCCTGCCTTGACCCTGGTTCGTGACTCCGATTCCAGCTTGTCTTCTGCCTGCCTTGACCCCGGTTCGTGACTCCGATTCCAGCTTGCCTTCTGCCTGCCTTGACTCCGGTTCGTACTCCGATTCCTGCTTGCCTGCCATCTGCCTAGACTCCGGTCCGTACTTCACTCCTGGGCTTCTTCACCCTCGCCTAAGTCCCAGCGGTCCGGGTCCCTACGGGCTTCTCCTGGGGGGACCTCGGACTTCCAGGGCGAAGACTCCTAAGACCTAGCGACCCGGGCTCTCACAGCTCCTCTGGAGGAGTCGCGGGTTTCCAGGTGAAGCTCCAGTTGCCCAGTGGGAGTTCTGCCTCCCGACTGTTCCCGCCGGGCAGTCGGCCTAAGGATCCACTTCCGGATTTTGTCTATCACAACAGTTTGCAAGGCCATGGATCCGGCAGACCTCGCCGGGCTACAGGCCATTCCGGGTTTGGCCCAACGCTTAGTTCAGCAACAACAAGTTTTGGACTCTCTGGCCGCTACAGTAGAGCGGTTGGCAGCTCGCATGGATGTCGAGCCGCCCGCACCTGTACAGGTACCGGTACCTGCTCCTGTACCGCTGGTAACCTTCCAGACTCCGACACAGCTTCCAGCCCCATCCCGCTACTCTGGGGATGCCAAGGCGTGCCGAGGGTTTTTAAACCAATGTTACGTGCGCTTTGCACTTTTGCCTAACCAGTTCCCTACTGACGGCGCCAAGGTGGCGTACATTTTTTCCCTTTTGGATGGACGGGCCTTGAACTGGGCTTCACCCATGTGGGAGAATAGTGATCCGGCTCTGGGAGATTTGAACCGTTTTGTTGAAGAGTTTAAAGCGGCTTTTGATGAGCCAGCACGACAAGCTTCCGCTACTACTGAGTTGCTCCAGCTTCGGCAAGGAACACGGTCTCTTGCGGACTATGCATTGGATTTCCGCACACTCGCCCACGAGGTAGGCTGGCAGGATGAAGCTCTACGGGGCGTTTTTCTGGAGGGCTTATCAGGCCGTATAAAGGATGAGCTAGCGGCTCGCGATCTGCCAGAAAACCTCAACTCTCTTATTGACCTTGCGGGTCGAATCGATCGGCGTTTACAGCAGAGGGCGAGAGAGGCTCGCCCTTTTCGACGCCTGACATCTGTGGCACCAAAGACCCTGAATTCTGGCTCTCGAGGTACTACCGCCTCTTCAGCAACTTCTTCGGAGGAGCCCATGCAATTGGGTCGTTCTTCTTTGTCGCCCGAGGAAAGGCAGCGTCGCCGCGACCTGAGGTTGTGTCTGTACTGTGGCGGTAAGGGTCACTACCTTGCGCAATGCAAGGAACGAGCGGAAAACTCCCGCGCCTAGAGGTAAGGGAGGAGTGTCCCCTAGGCTGCCTTAGCACTGCTCCTCCATGTACCATACCAGTAACTTTGGAATACCCGGGTGGTTCTTTTCCCACGCAAGCCTTGGTCGACTCCGGGGCTGGAGGCAACTTCATTTCTAAGGAGCTCGTGCAACAGTTGTCTCTTTCTACACGAACTAGGACTCCTGCCTTGAGGGTAACCTCTATTCAGGGTACTCCTCTATCTGGGTGCATTTCCACAGAGACCTTCCCGCTTATTCTGCAGACGGGGTTATTGCACACCGAAGAAATTTCATTTCTGATTCTGGAGAAAGCTGTACATCCGATGGTCCTTGGTCTACCCTGGCTCCAAAAGCACTCTCCAGTAATCCGTTGGAAGGACTTTCAGATCACCCAGTGGAGCCCCGACTGTTTCCAGTCCTGTCTCCAAGCAAAGAAAGTCCACCGGATTCCATTGGCACTCATCGAACCAGAGTTACCGGCCCCGTACGCGGATTTTATGGATGTCTTCTCCAAAGAGAAAGCGGAACTGTTACCACACCACCGACCTTTTGACTGTGCTATTGAACTGCTCCCGGGTTCTACTCCTCCTCAGGGACGCGTATACCCTTTGTCTCAGCCTGAGACTCGGGCTATGTCGGAATACATTACCGAAAATCTGGCGAAGGGCTTCATCCGCCCTTCAAAGTCTCCCGCAGGAGCTGGTTTCTTTTTTGTTGCAAAGAAGGACGGAGCCTTACGGCCGTGCATAGACTACCGTGGGCTCAACGCCATCACCAAGAAGAATCGCTACCCGCTGCCTCTTATCCCAGAGTTGTTGGACAGACTCCAGGGGGCTCAAGTTTTCACCAAATTGGATCTGCGCGGTGCATACAACTTGGTCCGGATCCGTCCCGGGGATGAATGGAAGACGGCGTTCAATACCCGGGACGGCCATTACGAATACTTAGTAATGCCCTTTGGGCTGTGTAATGCCCCTGCCGTCTTCCAGCACTTAATGAACGAGATTCTACGAGAGTTACTACACTCCTGTGTAATAGTCTATTTGGACGACGTGCTAATACATTCTCCAGACCTTTCCTCCCATCGACGACATGTGAGACAAGTCCTCCAGATCCTACGGGACCATCACCTGTATGCAAAATTTGAGAAATGTCTCTTTGAGCGGGAGTCGTTACCCTTCTTAGGGTATATAGTGTCCTCTACCGGTTTCCGGATGGATCCCAGCAAGGTGTCCGCCATCAAGAAGTGGCCCCGCCCTGAAGGGCTTAAAGCGTTGCAGCGGTTTTTGGGGTTTGCTAACTTCTATAGACACTTCATTCCCCAGTACTCTCATTTGGTGGCACCTTTAACTGCTTTGACTCGGAAGGGGGCTAACACCCGTCTATGGCCTGAAGAAGCTTGCGAGGCTTTTGATCAGTTAAAGAAGGCGTTTCTCCAGGATACTTGTCTACGTCACCCGGATCCCACTCGGCCATTCTTTGTTGAAGTAGACGCTTCGAATATTGCGGTGGGAGCGGTCCTTTCGCAAGTTTCTACTACCGGACATCTCCTACCCTGCTCCTATTTCTCCAGAAAGTTTTCTTCAGCGGAGTGTAATTACGGCATAGGAGATAAGGAGTTGCTGGCCGTCAAACTTGCACTGGAAGACAGTGGTTGGAGGGCTCTCTCCATCCGGTCACGATTTACACTGATCATAGGAATCTGGAGTTCTTAAACCAGGCCCAACGATTGAATCCCAGACAAGCACGTTGGTCACTCTTCTTTAACCGTTTTGATTTCATATTAAAATATCGGCCAGCCGCGAAGAACGTTCGGGCAGATGCACTCTCCCGTTATGAAATTCAGGAGGAAAAGGAAAATTGTCCCCAACACATCATTGACCCGGCTAAGATCCAGGTGGCCAGTTCCACTGTTTCTACTCTAGGTCGAGTTGTGGTTTCCCGCAGGGACCGAAGAAAGGCGTTAGCCTGGGCCCACGATTCCCTTTCAGGAGGTCATGCTGGCAGAGCGAGGACTCTCGATCTACTAAATCGCTATTACTGGTGGCCTCAAATCCGTCAGGATGTACGGTTGTATGTGGATTCGTGTCCAGTATGTGCTCGGCAAAAACCCTTGAATGGCCGGTCCTGGGGCCTGCTGCACCCACTACCTATTCCCGCGGAACCGTGGTCCCACATTGCCACGGATTTTGTGGTGGATCTGCCATCCTCAGAAGGTAATACGGTCATTTGGGTAACCGTAGACCGTTTCTCTAAAATGATCCATTTGGTGCCTCTGCCTAAACTACCCTCTGCACCTGAGCTCGCGCTTTTGTTTACTCAACACATCTTCCGGGCTCATGGACTACCTCAGAGTATCGTATCTGACAGAGGACCACAGTTTACGGCCCGTTTCTGGCGTGCCCTTTGTAAGAAATTTGGGGTACAGCTGAATTTGTCTACGGCTTTCCACCCACAGACCAATGGTCAAACGGAGCGCACTAATCGTACTCTTAAGACTTTCCTCCGAAGTTTTGTTTCTGAGAAGGGGACTAACTGGGTTTCTCTTCTGCCTTGGGCTGAGTTCGCCTACAACAACCACACCCATGCCATCACGGGACGAACGCCTTTTCAGATTGTGTTTGGTCGCCACCCGCGGCCCCCAATACCAGTACCTGTTTCCGTTCCTTCCCCAGCTGCACTAACCACAGCAAGTCAAGTACATCGTCTCTGGAGGAGTATTCAGCACAGACTAACCAGCGCAGCGAAGAAGTCTCAGCAGTTTGCTAATCGCCACCGACGTCCTGCACCAGTCTTCCTGCCAGGCACCAAGGTTTGGCTCAGCACCCGGAATCTTCACCTACCCAATCGTTCTCGCAAATTGGTTCCCCGTTACTGCGGCCCTTTCCAAGTTGCGGAACGTATAGGAGCGGTATCTTATAGACTTCGTCTTCCCACTACCCTGCGCATACATAACGTTTTTCACGTCTCCTTGCTGAAACCGGTGGTTTTTTCACGCTTCCATCACCCCTCCTCGGATGCACTTTCTTCTGCTTCTTCAGGTGACAATACGTATCAAGTACGGGAGGTTCTGGACGTCCGCTTCCACGCCCGTCGCTGGGAGTACCTGCTGGCATGGGAGGGGTGCGGTCCCGAGGAGGACTCGTGGGAACCAGCTCGGAACATCTTGGACAAATCACTGCTAACTCAGTTCCATTTGGACAATCCTGGGAAACTTGGCCCTCGGCGGAGAGGGCGTAAGGGAGGGGGTACTGTTGCGGTCTCGGCCGCCACGGGGGCGTCCGAGCCCTTACCTTCCCTCCAGGTCCCGGGTCTGGGCCGCGGTCCGCGGGCTCGGAGCTCGTGCGGGCAGCATGGGCCTAGTTCCTCCTCGTGGGAGACGCCGCCGGCCGTCGCGGGGGACTCCTCCCCTTCGGGGGAACGCGCGCGCGCGACGGGAGGGTTTTTCTGCTGTCAGCACCCGGATGTGCTGACACGCCCCCCGTGATGTCAGACGCCGGGTAGGGATTTAAACCGGGACCCGGGGCTTTTCGAATTGCCTTGCAACGAGGTTCCTTCTTTGAAGTACTAGTTGCCTTGCTGCTACCCGGTTCCTGATTCCTGTTGCCTGCACTTGGATTCCAGCTTGTCTTCTGCCTGCCTTGATCCCGGTTCGTGACTCCGATTCCAGCTTGTCTTCTGCCTGCCTTGACCCCGGTTCGTGACTCCGATTCCAGCTTGTCTTCTGCCTGCCTTGACCCCGGTTCGTGACTCCGATTCCAGCTTGCCTTCTGCCTGCCTTGACTCCGGTTCGTACTCCGATTCCTGCTTGCCTGCCATCTGCCTAGACTCCGGTCCGTACTTCACTCCTGGGCTTCTTCACCCTCGCCTAAGTCCCAGCGGTCCGGGTCCCTACGGGCTTCTCCTGGGGGGACCTCGGACTTCCAGGGCGAAGACTCCTAAGACCTAGCGACCCGGGCTCTCACAGCTCCTCTGGAGGAGTCGCGGGTTTCCAGGTGAAGCTCCAGTTGCCCAGTGGGAGTTCTGCCTCCCGACTGTTCCCACCGGGCAGTCGGCCTAAGGATCCACTTCCGGATTTTGTCTATCACAACAACAAAATACAAAAAAATATATACAAAAATATTTATAATTACAATTTTGTAGACAATTTTTAGTATATCCACTTACTGAAAAAAACACCAATTTTCATCACCATATATACGCACACATACATCACTATAAAAAAAATCTCACTTCAAAGAGGGGACTGCCTCCCAAAATCTTTCACTACACAGAGTTTCTTCTGGGGAAGATCCACAAAACAATCCTCAATATAAGAAGCGAGTGGATACAATTCAATATTTCAAAATTGAATCATAGAGTTTATCTACATCAGAGCAGAGATAATTCAGATAACTTCCAAAAAACTGGAACAATCCCTGAATATTCTCAATCAGAAAGTAAATAATAAATCATCTCAATCTCTCCATAGAACATACAGGCAATATTTCTCAATTGTGCACCTTGCGCGCGCCGAGCCTGCTCCGAGCCATGCTGCCTTCCCCCTTTCCCTCTTGGGCCGATCCGAAATCAGAGCAGCCTCGGAGGGAACTTTCCTTCCACCCCACCCCACCTTCCCTTCCCCCACCTCCCCTGCCCTTTCCCCCCTACCTTTGATGACTTCTTTTTTTATCTCGAAACTTACTTCAGCCCTGGGGCTGAAGTTGCATGTGCCGGCCGACTGCTGGTGTGCGATCCTCTGCACAGCGGCCGCTGTGCCAGGAACCTAACCCCACCCTGCCCCACCCCCAGACCGCTCTGCCCCTTTTTGCAAGCCCCAGGACTTACATGCGTCCCGGGGCTTTACGCACATCACCGGGCTTTTTTAAAATAGGCCCGGCGTGCATAAACCTTTTAAAATCCAGCCCATAGTGTATGTTTACATTTAGCCCCATGACAGTGATGTGTTCATTGTGTCACCCATGTGACAGGCCGATACAGTAAAGTCCGCGGGAGAGCTCTCCCGGCACGCGCACCGGCCACTCACAGGTGCACGCGATGCAGTATTTAAATTAGGTCCAACGGTAGATCCGGGCAAAAGGAGCGGCAGCTGTCAGTGGGTTTGACAGCTGACGCTCAATTTTGCCGGCGTCGGTTCTCGAGCCCGCTGACAGCCACGGGCTCAGAAACCGGACGCCGGCAAAATTGTGCGTCCGTTTTTCGACCCGACAGCCGCAGGCTGACTTCAAACTTTTTTTTTTTACCTGTTTTTACTCTTTGGGACCTCTGACTTAATATCGCCATGATATTAAGTCGAAGGGTGCACAGAAAAGCAGTTTTTACTGCTTTTCTGTGCACTTTCCCGGTGCCAGAAGAAATTAGCGCCTACCTTTGGGTCGGCGCTAATTTCTGAAAGTAAAATGTGCAGCTTGGCTGCACATTTTACTTTCTGTATCCCGCACGCATACCTAATAGGGCCATCGACATGCATTTGCATGTTGAGGGCGCTATTAGGTGCTGCGGGTTGGACGCGCGTTTTCCTCCCCTTACTGAATAAGGGGTAAGGGAAAACACGCATCCAAGACCAGGCTAACAGTGCGCTCCGTCGGAGCGCACTGTACTGTATAGGCCTGTGAGTACCATCTGACAAGTATGACCCAACTGAAAAAAGGTTAAGAACCACTGGTCTGGAGGGTGGGATAGGCTAGGTAAAGTGAGTTATGACCTCCTGGCCTCCGGAAGCTGGGATTCTGCACTAAAAGGGTAGATATGGGTGTGGGGGCAGGGCACCCATCTATTTTAAAAGTTTTTGTTTCCTTCTGGGCACTACAGCCACCTCCAAGGGCAGCCAGACGATAGGATTAGGTCTATCCAGATCCCTGGAGGCTTTTACTGCTTTGGGGGCATTCTTGGGGCTGAACAGTCCCTTTAAGTGATGGCCACCCAACAATCTCAGGGCTGCCATTTGCGTTGGTGGGATCTTTCTCTGCCACAATATTTTTCCCCAGGGGAAAATACCATGGCCTGTGGTATTGTCCTGCGGGGATTGGGATTCAGAAAGCCACATGATCTTTACAGCAGCTTTATGAAACCCACAGTATTTTTCCAGGTATTTTTCCAGCTTAGTGAATGATTCTTTTACTGAGGATAGGGAAATACCTACAATATCTTAATGTAATCCACTTTGAAGTGCTGAAAGGCAGAATCCAAATCAAGTAAAATAAAGATATATTCTTAGAACAATGTTTTAGATTTCTAAGATCTCTCTGCTTCAGCAGGAATATTATGCAGCATTGCATTATTGCATTTGTGTAGAGTAACCAATAGCAGCAAATCAGTTCTTATATTGTTTAATGACATTACAAAGCACCTGCAATGAATATGCATGAGATATATTTGCATGCACGGTCCCCTTGAACTACACTAAAGCAAATTCTTACAGTAACAATAAACCTTGACAAAAAGGGATACATTTTCAAAAAGTCACCAAGTGGCTAAGATAGCCAACTAATTTTTAGCTAGCAATCTTTGTGATAAATTTCAGCCAAAACCCAGATAGATAGATCACCAACTATGGACGCAGGCATAGCAAATAAATTTAAACCTGAAATCCGTGTACCTAGGTTTGACTGGCAGTTAAGCAGACCAGCTCTGAAAATTTGCATTAGCCAGCTACCTTTCTTCCCTTGACCTAAACCACACCTAAGACTGTACAAAATTTGAATGGTTAAATTTATTTGCTCACTGTGGGTAAATTTTCAAAGCCTCATACTCCCTAGTTAGATGGCTAGATGGTTTGAACATTGACCCCTAGCAACTAATTTAACAAGCTTACTTCCAAAACAAATACATATTAGTATAAATCAATCAATGTGCTTTTAAATAGAAACAATTTACAAACCTTTGTTTTCCATGGATTGGATGAAATATAAAATCAATTTGTATCGGCTTACACTGTCACAAAGATTATCATTTTCACTGGGAATTGGGATATCATGCATTTTTTCCTTCTCTGTTTTATATGGCACAATCTTTACTTACCACCAACACCACAAGTCCGAGAACATTGTGACCATGAAGACCACTGTGAAAGCTGGCAATTAACAGCACATTCTACAAGGCAATTGATGCTCATCTTCACAGGCTTCACTGAGTTCAACTTTAAAAGCAAACAGGAAAAAAAAAAGTTCAGGCATTATAGCATAGTGACTTAGACATGACCCCAAACACAATCTCTAAAACAATCTTGCAAACAAATGTTTGACCAGTACAAGGAAACCACTTATCTTCAGGATTTCAGCTACCCAGCTTAAAGGTTGAAGAGTTTAAAATACTTCCCTTAAGTGCACAGTTTAAGTGTAACATGATACATGCTTAAAGTAAAAAAAAAAAAAAAAAAGTTGTTATCTACAGAAGTTATTTTCTCTATAATTTGGGCCCTGTGCAGTGTTTTCTAGCTCCATCTTAGATAGTAAACAAACACTGTAAAATGACAATTAAGAGGTTTTATGCTCCCACAGCATTCCCTTATAGATTCAGTAAGGCTTATACTGTACACTGCAAACCTACAGGGAGCATTCTAAGCCAGAGCACCATTGAGCTAGGCTGAAGTACTGCTTTCATTAAATCCAAGAGCTTAAAAAAGAAAGAACACCTTTACCAGGAACAAGAATAACAAAGGAAGCTCTAAATGTAGTTGTCTCTCTACCCAAAGTTCTTAAAAGCATCTATATGTACCATTCTTCCTTAAAACTGACTAGATGATTATTAATTAATAAATGCATTAATTAATATATGTATTTGTTTCTAAATATTTACATCCTGTGACATATCTGAACCTCATGGTTATAATTAAAGGTACATAAAATAAAATGAACATAATAAAAACATACATAATCATAAAATGATACATAAATAAATAAAATACAAACAGCTGGCATAACATTACTAATTATTCAGTCTGCATACAAATTGCCTGACTGCTTATCCATTCTCAAAAGCCAAAGTAAATAAATATGTTTTTAAATGCTGTTTTGGAATGAAGAGCAGTGATCAGAAAAGGGGCGAGGGGCGATAGTGCGCAGCCGCTGGCATCATGGCAGTGTATTTTTGCTCGCCGTGGTTGCAATGGCAGCCCACACTATTGCCCCCATAGTGCCACTGCAAAAGGTGGTGTTATATCCGGCACTACTGCCATTGATAATATGTAAAACATTATCACCCGTAGCACTACCGGGTCCAAAGTTTGGTTAACCTCACCCAACCCCACTCAAACCCCTCCCCTTTCCCTCATTTAAATTTTAATATTGCGATGTAGTCTTTATCGCACACGATAAGGCCCTAACGCATGCGACAACAGCCCATTGCATTTTGATAAAATGACCCTGTGTGTGGTTGATAAATTCAGAGGTTGGAATTCAGTACAGATGCAAAATGGGAATAATTGACTTTATGAATCAAAACTGCAGTCTTAAACTGTACCCTCCACTGCAAAGGCAACTGATAGAAGGACAGTAAGATAGGGGTAATGAGTTGGCGACTTGGCACGTGCCAATACCTGGCAAAAATGTGCAGCAGCATTTTGGACAAACTGTAATAGCCAGGTAGAATTAGCAGATAATCTCAAATAAAAGGAATTGTAATAGTCTAATGTGGTTATCAGTAAAGACTGAAGGACAAATTGGAAATCATTATCATCCAATAATGGTCTCAATCTTTTTAACATTCTTTGTTTAAACCAAGCAGACTTAGTAACATTATGAATGTGGGTTTCTACTGAAAAATCTGAATCAAAAAAAACACCAAGATTGAGAACTTGTTGACCAATAGTCACCACTCACTCATCAAAAGACAAATAATTGGGAGGGTTGGCCATGGGAGTCCTATTCAGGATCACCATCTCAGTTTTACTTATGTTTAGTAAAAGTTTGTTGTGATAAAGCCACTGTTTAACAGATGACAGGTAGATCACCAACATCTAAA
Organism: Rhinatrema bivittatum; assembly: GCF_901001135.1. Classification (NCBI taxonomy): domain Eukaryota; kingdom Metazoa; phylum Chordata; class Amphibia; order Gymnophiona; family Rhinatrematidae; genus Rhinatrema; species Rhinatrema bivittatum. The sequence continues at coordinate 54,328,614 of NC_042620.1, read as the reverse complement.
AAGTAGAATGCCATGAGGAGTGAACAGGCACAAATAAACTGTATATTGTCTACACAGATTTAATAGAAGACACCCAAGCTTGCAAATAATTTACAAAGTGGAACTAAGTAAATACTGAACAACATTGCTGATAGAGATGATACCTGAGGGTCTCCTGTGATCAGCCATGCCTGAAAGAGGTAGCATGACCAATGCAAACTTGTTGTTTCCAGTTAGAAAGATATGAGGAAAAACACTTAAATACTGTTTCTCAGATGCCAATTTCCTGAAGGCAAAAAAGTAGAGTTGGATGATGCAAAGTATCAAAGACTGAAGATAAATCTAAAAGGACCAATATGTAAGTAGTGCCATCTAAAAAACTGTGACAAAAGATGGCACATTAGGATAATGTAGGGGAGACCCTGGTTTTGCTAAACAGGACAAGCAGCTAAGATGGATTCCCTGACATTATTAAAAATGAACGTTGGCCTGTACTGTGAACAATGCAGAGGAACTTTCCAGACCTGCTATATATATGCTTAACTGATGGATTTACCAAAGTATGCCAGCTATAATGAGGTACCCTGAGAGCAGGAAGAGATAAAGAGGACAATTGTACTGTGTGAATGAGAACAGCATTACATAGTGGGCCTCTTTTTTATGACTTTGGGACCAGTCCATGAAAGAAGAATTACCAGTTACCTGTTACTTGCTAACAACTGGTAAACTTCAAGATGCACCTGAGTTGAACCAAGAGAAAGAAACAAAGAACTAAAGGAAAGACATGAACAGAGAGCCTATCACACCCTGACTCATGTCCCCTCATTACTATACATTAGGACAATGAATTATGCATGGTCAAAATTTCACTTTCTGCAATGTGATCAGATTAATTCCAGGAAAAACCCAGATCACATTGTTGAAGACCAGAAACAGCAGAGTTAACTTCAAATTGTTCTGATGTGAGTTACTTGCTGGTTTCAATTAGAGATGTGCAAAGCCATGGGAAATTTCGTATTTCCCACGGTTTGGGATTTATAATTCAGGGGACCTGAATTTCGGGTTAGTGCACACTAACAGGACTTAGTACGCGCTAACATTTTAACGTTAGCGTGCACTAACGGGAGTTAGCGTGCACTAACTCAAACATTTCAGGAAAATTTGGTTCGGTTCTCGGGTTCCCCGAACCAGGACGAATTAGGCAATTTCGTTGAAATTACCTAATTCATCCTAAACGATTGCACGTCCCTTGTTTCAATGCCCAATGTACAAAACAAATGATATGCATAATGCATCAGCATTAATTTCTATGCTACTGCTACTTATTGCTTTTATAATGCTACTTGATGTATGCAGCATTGTACAAAAGAATATCAGAGACAGTATCTTCTCAGTAGAGCTTATAATCTAATCAAGACAGACGTATAGGACAAAAGAGACTTTGCAAATTTTATTTATTAAGAAAATGGTTAAAATCAATGAGGTTGTAAGCAGGATAATCAGGGATTAAGATTGAAAAGCAGCCTTAAAAAGTAGAGATGTGCATTCATTTTAAACGAATTAGACAATTTCAATGAAATTGTCTAATTCGTCACGGTTTGTGAGCGCTCTGAAATGAAGGAAATTTTTCCAAATTAGTTAGCTGGTTTTATCAAATTAGTTAGCGCGCATGTTAGTGTGCTCTAACTCCCATTAGCGCACACTAACTTTAAAATGTTAGTGCGCGTTAACTATGGTTAACTATGGTTAATGCACACAAATGGGAGTTAGTGCACACTAACTCCCATTAGTGGGCACTAATACAAGATTCAGGAACCACAAAAAAAAATTGTGAAAAAAAAAATTACCCATGGGGGTCTTGAACCGAATCATGAAACAAACAAACAAAAAAAAGATATTTATTTATTTATTTAAGTTATTTTAATATACCGATGCGCAAGATCAAGTCTTATCATACCGGTTTACAATAAACTAGGGGGGGGGGGGTAAACCAGTTAACATGGAAAAAACGAAAGTTACATTACAACAGGGAGTGTAGAACACGGTTGTTAGAAGAAAAGGGATAGATTAACACTTTCTAACTAGAGAGCAGTGCAGGTAAGCAGAGGCAATTGCTTACATGGAAATTATATACAGTTTACAAGTTATATGCAAGAGCAGTTCTAGCATAGAACTGCTCTAGCATATAACTTCTAGCATATAGCTCTAGAAGTTATATGCTAGAAGTTATATGCTAGAAGCATATAACTTCTAGCATATAGTTCTAGCATAGAACCCACCTTTTTAATAGAGATACACATCTCTATTAAAAAGGTGGGTTTTCAGACTGGATTTGAATAAGGCAAGAGACAGAATATGACACACCTATTTAGGAATTCTATTCCAAGCATAAGGCACAGCCAGATGGAACCCATGAAATCGTGAATTGGTAGTAGAGAAGAAGGGCATAGATAGAAGTGACTTGCCTGATGAGCAGACTTCATGAGGAGGGATGCAGGGAGATATAAACCAGATTGGGCAGGGATAAACCAAACTCCTGCCCAATCCACTCAGTGGCAACACACATCACTAACCCTGGGCAGTAGGAGTCGCGTTTATCCTGACATCATCTCCTGTTGCCGCAGGGCCAGTCTCTCAGCTTTTATCGCAAGACTAGCCCCCAGCAGTAGGAGATGACATTGTGATAAATGTGACTCCTGCTGCCGCACATCCCACAACTGGAGACCTAAGAGAGGAGAAGGATATGGTGGCTGACAGCGGACCCCATCCTATTGGTGGCTGAAAAAATGATCTAGGCCCTATTAGTGTGTGTGGGCGACTGCCAGTGTGTGTGTGTGTGGGTGGGTGACTGCCTACCTGGGTAGATGGGTGACTGCTTGTGTGTGTGTTGAAGGGTGGTGAGAGCCTGTGTGTGTATATGAGAGGGCGGGTGGGTAAGGTTATGTGTAAGTATGGGTGGGTGGGGATGATGGTGTGTGTGTGTGTGTGTATATGAGTGGGTGGTGGTGGTGTGTGTGTGTATGAGAGGGTGGGGGTGTGTGTATGTATGTGTATATATGAGAGAGTGGTGGGTGTATGTATGTGTATATATGAGAGAGTGGTGTGTGTGTGTGTATGTGTATATATGAGGGTGTGTGTGTGTGTATGTGTATATATGAGAGGATGGGTGTGTGTGGATATGTATATAAGAGAGGGTTTTTGTGTGTGTATATGTGCATGTATGTGTCTGTGAATGAGAGTACCAGGGCATGTGTGTGCATGTGTGAGAGTACCTGTATATATGTGCGTGAGAGAGGTTAAAGTTTGTGTATCCTCCTCCAATCTACGACAATCTCAGGGGGACTGGAAATCTAAAGTTCCCAGGTGTGGAGAGTGGGTGATTTTTTTTAGCCTAGTTAGTTTTAATTATTGAAAGTGATGTATCTGCGGTTTTGAAATATTTTATTAGTGTTTGGTAATATTTTAAACATTTTTATACATGGTTTTAATTGTCAAAATTTATCAGCAGATTTGACATTCCTTTTATTGGTATAGTTAATATTTAATATTTCTTGATTGTGTTTGCATTGCTTACAGAGTTTGGCTTCTTGTGATTTCCAGTTCAGTTTTTGTCTGCACGTTTCAATTTATATTTTATGATCTCTTTATTCTGCATTTGCTGAGAGTCTATCTATGCTCTGCTTGTATGACTGAGGCTTTAGGTATTCTGCTAGCATGTAGTTTTTGTGTAGGGATTTACAACAACCTGGCTTTAATCTGTTTTCCTAATAGAAGATATATTGGTGTTAAGGACCTGATAAAATATTTGCAGTATGGCTTTTTCATGTGTTGAGTGCTGGCACTTATGATATGGATGCTTGCTAAATTGGAATTGTAGTTCAGTTTATTCCTGGCTTTCTGTGGGCCAAGTCCACACCCAGTGCACCTTACCATAGGCCTAATACCATATGGGATCCAGTAAGCCATCTTGATTACTATGAGAAGGGCAGTTTATTAAGTCTATTATAGGGATGTGAATCGTTTTTTGACGATTTAAAATATCGTCCGATATATTTTAAATCGTCAAAAATCATTAGAGGCGATATTTAATAGGAATTCCCCCGATTTATCGTCAAAAATTGTAAATCGGGGGAAGGGGGAGGGGAAGGGGGAGAGCGGGAAAACCGGCACACTAAAACATCCCTAAAACCCACCCCGACCCTTTAAAATAAATTCCCCACCCTCCCGAACCCCCCCCTAAAATGTCTTAAATTACCTAGGGTCCAGTGGGGGGATCCCATTGTGATCTTCCACTCTCGGGCCAAGGGTGCGTTGATAGAAATGGCGCGGCGCTACCTTTGCCCTGTCATATGACAGGGCAAAGGTAGCCATTTTTGGTTGGGGAAGTTAATAAATTTTAAAATGGAAAAGAATGTATAAGTTTTAATTATGTGGGGAGGGGAGGGAAAGGGGAATGAAAGGCTATAAGGTTTGTCTAGGGCATCTAATACCCTTGTATCAGCCCTAAGAGAGAGTGTGTGACACACACACAGACTCCCGCCATTCACCTACCTCTCGCACCCCCAGGGGGGGCAGTTCCTGGAGAAGGGTGGGAGGCAGGCAATAAGAAACGGAGGAGTCCAATTTCTAGACCCAGGAGGTGGGGGCAGACAAAGGCCACCCCGCCCCATTAAACATTTCTCTGGTGCCCCCCTAATGCAGAGGCCGAAGACTGAGAACAAAAAAAAAAAAAAAAAAAGGAAACAGGCCCAAAAACAGAGTGGTAAGAGCAGTGGGCTGCAAACAAGGGAAGCCAGGGTTCAAGTCCTATTGTCATTCCTTATGACCTTGGGAAAGTACTTCACCCTCCCTTGACTTTCCCCCTGCCCTGGCCCTTGATGATTTCACCTGCCCCAGGCCATGGGGGGGGGGGGGCGCCATTTCCTCCTTTGCCTCAGGCAACAGATTGTCTTGAACCGCCCCTGCCCCCAAGGCCCATGCCTCCTCCTTGAAAGAAGAAGGTGCCTGCTGGGTCAAAAGTCCTCCCCTCCTCCCCCCACTTTTCCAGAAACAGCCAGGTGCCTTCCAGGTCCTCCAATCCCCATCCACCCCAGACCTCATTCAATCTCAAAACGGGTTTTTTTTTTGCCAGTTTTCACTGACAGGAGGAGTCTATTTCAGGTGGCAACAGCCCAAAATCAAAATGGCACAACTATACATGATTTGGCATTTGCTTCAGAATATATGCAGTGCTATTTTGATACTGATGATGAGGGGAGGAAAACTAACTCACTCCTGCTGGCGAAGATTGTGAACACAGTTTTGAGAATGAATGAGGTATATAGAAAAAAAAAAAGGGGGGGCAGGAATACCCATTGTTGTTTTGGAGGAGGAGGGGGCAAAAGGCTCATTATTGTTTTTGGGGGTGAGAGCTGAAGTCCAGAAGTCCTGAGTTCATATGGCTTGCTAAGGTTGCAAAAGCTGACCACACCCTCTGAGATGTAGTTATCTTTTCAGTATTAGATGAATAACATTAAACCTCATAGGTTTTAATGCTGCATAGCATATAAATAAATAGATACTAATACTTAATTAAATCATTTGATATTTTGGAGAGAAGTTTGGTCATTTGCATGCATGTTAACATTATCATGGAGGAACTGGCTATAATGCCAGCACATATGTACATAACATGTGTTGTACATGGGCATTCGCTAATGCCCACATTAGTGCACGCTTAATGTGGTCATTAACACTAACACTATTTAATACATAGACCTCACATTGCTGAAATCAGTAAACTGTAAAATACTGAAGGCATTTAAAGTTATCCCAATGAAACAGTTACACTGCAATTTTATTACCAAGCTGCAGGCTGAAGCTCAAGCAGAAATAATGAATTCTAGTTGCTGGTCTACTGGAGCAAGGTGGATGATGGAATGTGACATGTAGTACTTATAGGTTTAAAGAAAGAAGTACAGCAGGTAACATAGTGCACACAAGAAATAGACGCCATGGACAGTAGTTACTGAGAGAAATTATGTACATCGCACGCATGACAGGAAGAAAGATAAAAGGATAGCTGGATGCAAAAAGATAAATGAGAGAAGAAAAAAGGAAAAGTGGTGAAAGCTACTTAAATAAAGAGTCTGTCAATAAGGAAACACTAATAAAATAATCAAAAGAAGATAAAAGCCTGAATATATTCTTTCATTCTTCTTTATTCTTTATTTCAGTTTTTTAAATGGCATGCTTGCCTAGGGTGCCTTTCAACAATCAGACTAAACAGAAGTGATAACGTTGCAAAGCAAATGAGAATTTCTCCTAAATAGAAGAAGATGGAGAAAGATAGATATCAAGCAATTGTTCTTGAATTAAAAAGATGCATTACATATCTGAAAGATAGAAATGTTATTGTAGAACTAGGGGTTATGGTATGAAGCTCTAATGGGTTAGATTTAGAAATAAAATCAGGCATATTCATGCAATGGCATTCAAAACTGCATGGGATAAACAGAGGATCCCTGTAGATGAGCGGTTGGTAATGAATCACTGGTATAACCTGTACAGAGCAGCAGTTCAGCCCTATTTTGCAGTGGTATGATTTCTTTGTGCTTTCAAGAAGGTACTGTGGTAATCTGCATGGACTGGCAGTTACAGCCCTAAATATAACAGTGATATGAATGCATCAGGCAACCAAGAAAACATTTGGGTAATTTGCACAATGCTGTGACTCCATCCCTAAACAACAATAGTACAACAGTATCAGACTTCCAAGAAAGCTGGAGTGATCATCATGGAGGAGCCATGGTTAAAACTCAAATTTCAATGAACATGGGGAAGCTGGATTTTTTACAATAGCCTTAATAACTTTGGTGGCATGAGGGATTATTTAGAAACTTGGTAATAAGACATAGAAGGGGCCTGGGTGTGGTTTACAGTGACATAGGGGGTCATTTACCAGGCGGATCGCACGCGAAAAGTCCCTTATCGCGTGCGATACCAAGATGGGGGTGGAGTCGGCCCCGGAAGAGGAGGAGTCGGGGTGTCACCGGGGCCGACTCCGTGAAGACGGCGCCAACAGCGAAAAGGTAAGGGCCTTTTCGCTGCCTATTTCACTCCCAATAGCTACACCTTCTATGGTGGCGCTATTGGGTGCAAAACCAGCAGCGATTGCACTGCGACGGTACGACTGCTGCCGGCTAGCACAGGACCGCCCCCCGTTTCGGCCCCCCGCCCCTCATTACCTAAAGTATTGCAGGCCTGCGATACTTTAGAAAATGAGGCCCATAGTGACATATAAAGACAAAAGTGTTCCATCAAGTTTGCTCAGCAAAATGTTTAGGGTTATAACTGCTGCTCTGTGCAGGTTACCCCATGCAGAAATGTTATATCAAAACTTGCAACAGCTCTGCCTGCTCAAGTGCTGCTGGAACTCTTGCTGCTTCCTCCACCCTACAGCACCCCTTGCTGTACAGGTTCATCCCACCCCCACCTCTGACATGATCACCGAGGCATCGGCTAAAGGGGCCCAGCGTGTCAACAAAGCAACACTCCTCATTCTGCCTCTGACTGCTTCCAACTTCTCATCATGGGAGCTCGGCCTGCTCACCTGCCACTGGAACTCTTGCTACTTCCTCCACCCTGCAGCACCCTTTGTCGCGTGGATTCTTCCCGCCCCCACCTCTGATGTCATTACCGAGGCACCAGTTAAAGGGCACCAGTGTCACTGGAGATGCCGCGTACCAGTGCATCACACACTGAAGGAGCGCTACAAAGGGGCATGCCCTTTTGTGCGCCACTTTGTGCAACCTTTCTGCATCCAACATCCCTTGTTCCACATGACTTTGGACTTAACTACGTCTCTACTCAGGTTGTACTCTCAGCATTTGTTCTCTCTCCTATTATTTTATAAGTTACTCTTCCATAAGTTTGTTTACTCTTACATCATGGAAATTTGCGCTGTGACTAGTAATGGACATTATGGACAACTGAATACACTTTATTGTAAACCTCCTCATCGCCTCAAATCTTCTCTAATTTTTATGATACCATCTCCCACAACAGCTGCCATAATATTTGCTTCAATTTCAATTTTTTTTTTTTTTTTTTTAATGCAATTTCACAAAATTTACAAGAAGCATCCTGCATTGGAAACTGAGGTTATATAGACATGATAGAGGAAAATAATCAATTTTAATTTTTAATGCCTAATCCATCAAGAAAAATGTGCCTTTTATGACTTAATATCCACCCATTCCCCTTACACTATCCTAATCACAAAAACCTGGCTCTATAATTATAATAATTTAATTTTAAGCAACCTCTGTCCAAATGGCTACTTTCTTTTTTGGAACCCCAACCAAACCAACGTGGAAGAAGTTTACTCATAATTGTCAAAGCCTCTCTACACCCCAGTAGGAAAGCTCTGACATTTAATAGTCCTCTCGAAAATATTGCTTATTTCTACAACTATTAAAAATTTCTGTATTGTGTTTTGTCTACCTGGTCTACTTAACCATGACCTATACCCTATACTAGATTCCTTGGCCACTCTACCCGTGGATTTATCTAAAACTATTCTAACTGGTGACTTCAATCTCTACTTCTATACAAACCCACTTCTGCCTACAACGTCACACCTGCTTGAGGCCCTAGCAGGGCTATGGTGGACACAACTGATTAATGGACCCATACACAGGTTAGGCAAAATCCTTGACCTTCTATTTTCCAACTCTGATAATGCAAATTTAACCACTGCCACCCAGATTGTACCTTGGTCAGATCACTTTGAAATTCAAGTAACAGACAACCTCCTATAATGAACACTCCTATAATGAACCAAAAAACAATATACAAAAGTAAAAAAGTGGATCCTGAATCCTTTGCTACTTTCCTTCTTCCTCATATTCCTACTGTTGCTGATACTGACACTACCATTGATGTTGATCATCTAGTTGAGAAATGGAAACATTCAATCTCTAGCTCTCTTGATACCATAGCTCCAAAAAAATGTTGCACTGTCTCTTCCAGGTCTAATGCTCGTTGGTTCACACATCTTTTGTGCAACATGAAACTTAAACGGAGGTGCCTTGAAAGACGCTGGCACAAAAACCCACTCCCGGATGAAAACATGATTATTTTTCCCATTGACACAAATACAAAAAAGAAATTGACTGTGCTAAGAAATCATTCTTTGCTAATAAAATACAAGCAGCCAATGGCAGCCCTAATGCCTTGTTCAATATCACTAAATCCTTAACTACAGTAAAATCTGAACTTCCAACCACATTACTAATGCATTCTGCAATGACATTGCACAACATTTCAGAAATAAGACAAATAAAATTCCTGTAGTCAACTTCCCCCAGGACAACTTTACTAGCACAGACTCCGCTACTATAATTCAAATTCTCTCCAAAATGAAGGCCTCCAACAGTCCATATAACTTTGTTATAATGTGAACCGGTATGATGTACCCACTAATGCCAGTATAGAAAATTTTAAATAAATAAAATAAAATAAAAAACCCCGGTCCAGGAAATTACTGAAAGGCATCCAAGAATATAATTCACCAGCATTAGCACAATTAGTTAATTTATCACTCAGCACTGGTACTTTTCCAAGCACTTTAAAGCTGACATCTATCTTACCTATTCCTAAAAAGAAATCAATAGATCCTACTGACATTACTAACTTCCGTCCGATAGCCTCATTTTCCACCATAGCCAAGATCATTGAATCTGTAGTTCTCCACCAACTAAGCAAATACATCGATGATAACAACATTCTCCCTCCAAATCAACACGGATTCTGCAAAGGTCACAGCACTGAATCTCTCCTTCTTTCATCCTTTGATTCCATTATCCGTGGTTTAAATTCTAACATAGATTACATTCTAATACTTGACATTTCAGCTGCTTTTGATACTCTAAATCATGAAATTATTTTTTACTAACCTTCAAACCATAGGGATCAAGGACACTATTCTTCAATGATTTAAGTCTTTCCTATCCAACTGCCCCCAACAAATTCATCTTGGGCAGCACCACTCTAACTGGTACTTCACTAACTCGAGTGTCCCACAAGGTTCTTCTTTATCGGCTATTCTATTTAACATCTACTTGCTCCCTCTCTGTCATTTGTTGGCTGGCCTAGGTGTAAATTTTAAAATATGTGCCGATGATATCCAGTTCATTATCCCTTAAATATCCTCTTGGTCTGATACATTATCCCTAGTTAACCTATATCTCATAAGAACATAAGAACATAAGAAAATGCCATACTGGGTCAGACCAAGGGTCCATCAAGCCCAGCATCCTGTTTCCAACAGTGGCCAATCCAGGCCATAAGAACCTGGCAAGTACCCAAAAACTAAGTCTATTCCATGTAACCATTGCTAATGGCAGTGGCTATTCTCTAAGTGAACCTAATAGCAGGTAATGGACTTCTCCTCCAAGAACTTATCCAATCCTTTTTTAAACACAGCTATACTACCTGCACGAACCACATTCTCTGGCAACAAATTCCAGAGTTTAATTGTGCGTTGAGTAAAAAAGAACTTTCTCCGATTAGTTTTAAATGTGCCCCATGCTAACTTCATGGAGTGTCCCCTAGTCCTTCTACTATCTGAAAGAGTAAATAACCAATTCACATCTACCCGTTCTAGACCTCTCATGATTTTAAACACCTCTATCATATCCCCCCTCAGTCGTCTCTTCTCCAAGCTGAAAAGTCCTAATCTCTTTAGTCTTTCCTCATAGGGGAGTTGTTCCATTCCCCTTATCATTTTGGTAGCCCTTCTCTGTACCTTCTCCATCGCAATTATATCTTTTTTGAGATGCGGCGACCAGAATTGTACACAGTATTCAAGGTGCGGTCTCACCATGGAGCGATACAGAGGCATTATGACATTTTCCGTTTTATTCATCATTCCTTTTCTAATAATTCCCAACATTCTGTTTGCTTTTTTGACTGCCGCAGCACACTGAACCGACGATTTCAATGTGTTATCCACTATGACACCTAGATCTCTTTCTTGGGTTGTAGCACCTAATATGGAACCCAACATCGTGTAATTATAGCATGGGTTATTTTTCCCTATATGCATCACCTTGCACTTTTCCACATTAAATTTCATCTGCCATTTGGATGCCCAATTTTCCAGTCTCACAAGGTCTTCCTGCAATTTATCACAATCTGCTTGTGATTTAACTACTCTGCACAATTTTGTGTCATCTGCAAATTTGATTATCTCACTCGTCGTATTTCTTTCCAGATCATTTATAAATATATTGAACAGTAAGGGTCCCAATACAGATCCCTGAGGCACTCCACTGTCCACTCCCTTCCACTGAGAAAATTGCCCATTTAATCCTACTCTCTGTTTCCTGTCTTTTAGCCAGTTTGCAATCCACGAAAGGACATCGCCACCTATCCCATGACTTTTTACTTTTCCTAGAAGCCTCTCATGAGGAACTTTGTCAAACGCCTTCTGAAAATCCAAGTATACTATATCTACCGGTTCACCTTTATCCACATGTTTATTAACTCCTTCAAAAAAGTGAAGCAGATTTGTGAGGCAAGACTTGCCCTGGGTAAAGCCATGCTGACTTTGTTCCATTAAACCATGTCTTTCTATATGTTCTGTGATTTTGATGTTTAGAACACTTTCCACTATTTTTCCTGGCACTGAAGTCAGGCTAACCGGTCTGTAGTTTCCCGGATCGCCCCTGGAGCCCTTTTTAAATATTGGGGTTACATTTGCTATCCTCCAGTCTTCAGGTACAATGGATGATTTTAATGATAAGTTACAAATTTTTACTAATAGGTCTGAAATTTCATTTTTTAGTTCCTTCAGAACTCTGGGGTGTATACCATCCGGTCCAGGTGATTTACTACTCTTCAGTTTGTCAATCAGGCCTACCACATCTTCTAGGTTCACCGTGATTTGATTCAGTCCATCTGAATCATTACCCATGAAAACCTTCTCCATTACGGGTACCTCCCCAACATCCTCTTCAGTAAACACCGAAGCAAAGAAATCATTTAATCTTTCCGCGATGGCCTTATCTTCTCTAAGTGCCCCTTTAACCCCTCGATCATCTAAAGGTCCAACTGACTCCCTCACAGGCTTTCTGCTTCGGATATATTTAAAAAAGTTTTTACTGTGAGTTTTTGCCTCTACAGCCAACTTCTTTTCAAATTCTCTCTTAGCCTGTCTTATCAATGTCTTACATTTAACTTGCCAATGTTTATGCTTTATCCTATTTTCTTCTGTTGGATCCTTCTTCCAATTTTGAATGAAGATCTTTTGGCTAAAATAGCTTCTTTCACCTCCCCTTTTAACCATGCCGGTAATCGTTTTGCCTTCTTTCCACCTTTCTTAATGTGTGGAATACATCTGGACTGTGCTTCTAGAATGGTATTTTTTAACAATGACCACGCCTCTTGGACATTTTTTACTTTTGTAGCTGCTCCTTTCAGTTTTTTTCTAACAATTTTTCTCATTTTATCAAAGTTTCCCTTTTGAAAGTTTAGCACGAGAGCTTTGGATTTGCACACTGTTCCTTTTCCAGTCATTAAATCAAATCTGATCATTTTATGATCACTATTGCCAAGCGGCCCCACCACCGTTACCTCTCTCACCAAGTCCTGTGCTCCACTGAGAATTAGATCTAAAATTGCTCCCTCTCTCGTCGGTTCCTGAACCATTTGCTCCATAAAGCTATCATTTATTCCATCCAGGAACGTTATCTCTCTAGCGTGACCCGATGATACATTTACCCAGTCTATATTGGGGTAATTGAAGTCTCCCATTATTACTGCACTACCAATTTGGTTGGCTTCCCTAATTTCTCTTAGCATTTCACTGTCCATCTCACCATCTTGACCAGGTGGACGGTAGTATACCCCTATCACTGTAGTCTTCCCTGATACACAAGGGATTTCTACCCATAAAGATTCAATTTTGTATTTAGTCTCATGCAGGATGTTTATCCTGTTGGACTCTATGCCATCCCGGACATAAAGCGCCACACCTCCTCCCGACTGCTCCTCTCTGTCATTGCGATATAATTTGTACCCCGGTATAGCACTGTCCCATTGGTTATCCTCTTTCCACCATGTCTCTGAGATGCCAATTAAGTCTATGTCATCATTTACTGCTATACATTCTAATTCTCCCATCTTACTTCTTAGACTTCTGGCATTAGCATACAAACATTTCAAAGTTTGTTTTTTGATTGTATTTTTATTCTGCTTTTTAATTGATAGGGATAAGTTAGAATTTTTTAGCTCAGGTGAGTTTTTAGTTACAGGCATTTGGACTACTTTTCTAATTATTGGAACCTCACTGTCGGGATGCCCTAATTCTAGTGCATCATTAGTATCCTTTAAAGATACATCTCTCCGAACCATGCGCTGCTGAGCGACTGTCGGCTTTCCCCTTTGTTCTAGTTTAAAAGCTGCTCTATCTCAAATCTATAAACACATGGCTATCTCACAATTACCTCAAATTAAATGCTTCAAAAACTGAAATGATACACCTAAGTACTATCCCTCATTTGTCCTGTGCTCCTTCCTCAGAATTTATCTCTGAAAACTGCACCATTCCTATCTCAAGTCATGCACGGAACTTAGGAGTTACCTTAGATTCTAATCTATCTATGTCTGCCAATATATCCACTGTGGTAAAAGGTTCATTTTACAAAATCATTTACTAAAAAGACTAAAACCTCTCCTATACCCTGACTTCCACTCTGTTCTACAAGCCTTAATTTTGACAAGCCTATATTATTGTAACTCACTTTACCTAGGACACCAGATACCACCTTGCATCCACTTCAATTGGCTCAAAATGCTGCTGCCCGATGACATCACCCGAGTCTTTCAGTCACTTCATTGACTCCCGATACATCAACACATCCAATATAAAGTTCTCTCAGTCATTCAAAATCTAATTCATAACCCCTCAATAGTTTGGCTTTATTCTTCACTAGGGTTATACCAGCCCCCATGTCAGCTACGATCCATTGACAAAAACAACATACAATTTCCTACTATTAAGACAGTGAGGCTAGATTTAACAAGGAGATGCGCCTTTTCTGTGGCAGGCCCTACTTTATGGAATTTGATTCCAGACTCCCTCAGACTCCTATGAAACAGAAAAGAATTCAAAAAGGTGTTAAAAACATATTTATGTTCCGCTGCATTTAACAAACTCCAGACCGTATAATCCATCGTTCAATTGTTTTTAACTTCTTTTACTGTGTATTTTTAATAATTTATTTATTAGGTATTTTAAACTTATTTGATGTACCACTGTTTTCAATTTACATTTTGATTATGTATGTTGCTTATGTGAACCACCTAGACCTACCAAAGTTGTATAGGCGGTATATAAAAGATTATAAATAAATAAATAAATAAATAAATAAATAGTCTGCCTTTTAATTTCCATCCTCTAGCCACTAGGGATTCTCTGAGCCTGATATTCAAAATAACACTCATCTGTCTAAGAGGTACCACTGAATATTCAACTACCGTCAGCAGGAGCTACTTACCTACCTAAGTGGCTTAGGGGGTTATTTTCCAACCCATGAAAGGTCATTATCGCGTATGTTAGGACCTTATCGCGGTAGTAGCATTCAAATTAGGTGGAGGGGAGGAGTTAGGGAGGGGATTAGGGAAATAGGCTGGTGGCACCACTGCCGGCGCTAATGTTTAGAACATTATCGCTGGTAGTAGCACGGGAAATAGCACTTTGTCAAAGGTACTGACATGGGCCTTCAAGCCCTCAAAGGGCAGGAAATGTTTGTCTTGAAAGAGACCAACACCAAAAGGGCATAAGCCACCATGACGACCACATGACACCTCTGGGATCAATTGTCTCATACATTCAGCACAGTGACAGATTTCCCAATGAGGCAAGTTGTAGACCCTGAGGTCATCAGCTAACAACAGTTTCTCTAGCCTTTATGCTATACACAGAACTGATGATTGAGAGTCTATCAGCACATCTTCCCTGCTCATCACTTACTGTAAAAGCGACAAACACCACATGAGGCACAGCCTAGAGGACAACAACTCTTTCAGCTTGGCCCCAAGTCCTACCAGCCATGTGGACTGTAAGGGCCTGCAACCATAAAACCATGAAAAGGTGGGGAGTGGCCTTGGAAATAGACCAGTCTGCAAGCTGTTCACCCCAGGAGTGCTCAGCCTATGTGATTTAAGGGTAGCCACAGATAGCATTAAGACTGCAACTGATACTAGCTATCACTACAAGCAAACTACTATGCTTATTTACTAAAGAACATAGATATATACATTAGGGATGTGAATCGTTTTTTGATGATTTAAAATATCGACCTCCTGCACTCGAATCGTGTTGCCTTACAGCCGGCGCCATTTTGCAAAATGGCGCCGGCCATACGGCAACACGATTCGAGTGCAGGAGGTCGTTCCTGGACCACCGCTGGACTTTTGGCAAGTCTTGTGGGGGTCAGGAGGCCCCCCCCAAGCTGGCCAAAAGTCCCTGGGGGTCCAGCGGGGGTCCGGGAGCGATCTCCTATGCTCGTGACGTCGGGGGATAGGAACCAAAATGGCGCCGGCGCTACCTTTGCCCTATCATATGACAGGGCAAAGGTAGCGCCGGCGCCATTTTCTATCAACGCACCCGTAGCCCGAGAGTGGAAGATCACAACGGGACCCCCCCACTGGACCCCAGGTAATTTAACACATTTGGGGGGAGTTCGGGAGGGTGGGGGATTTATTTTAAAGGGTCGGGGTGGGTTTTAGGGATGTTTTAGTGTGCCGGTTTTCCCGCCCTCCTCGATTTACGATTTACACGATATTTACAAAAAGAAAACCGCGACGATTCGATTCCCTGCCCCCCGCAGCCGAAATCGATCGTTAAGACGATCGATCACACGATACACATCTCTAATATACATACAGTAGCACCACATGACTAGCCATGAGCTACAACAGCCAAGGGCCTTGCAGCACTGTGTCATCTCCATATCTGACTAACACTACCTGTGATGGGTCAGTTGAGGCAAAGAGTTTTGAATACAACTTAGCGTTGGGATCAATGACGTGAACCTTTTGTTAGGAAAGATATGGGTGCTCTTAGTGTCATTAGAAGCTGTACTGTGACAGTGACATTTCTAAAGTGACTGGCAACTACAAGTGAAAGCAGGACACCATCTGATTCCCAATCCTGCCTTCACAGAATTGGACCTGCATCCTTGTCTAGCCTTCCTAAGATTCTAACCTAACCAACATGCTATCCCAACAGCCAAAGCCCTCCCATCTTCTCATGATAGTTGACTATTAGCCTAGGTAGGTGTAGCAGGGTGCATCTGTGTATGGGTGCAAGCAACCACCATAAGCAGAGCCTTCTCTCTAGCTGGTCCCACTATCTGGAACTCCTTACCTCATGACATCCGCATGGAGTCATATACACCCACTTTCAAAAAAAAACTAAAGACCTGGCTCTTCCAGCAAGCCTACCCTACGTCACCCCCCATCACATAATTCCTTCCGAAATGGATAACCCCAATCCACACTTGTGAACTCGGCCTGAATATTGGATTACGAAATGCCTCTGATTTTGGTACCTTGAAATGTTATAATATTTATGTTTATATTTATTTATATATATATATATACATATATATAGGTTATAGTATGTAAATCAATACCCCCCTCCAATGTATTTCTTCCTTGGTTTTTGTTAAGGGCTATGCCCTAAAGTTAACTGTATTTATCTGTTCCTTGTAAGGGCTTCGCCCATAAAGTTCATGTTTTACTGTGAACCGATGCGATGTGCAAACGGACATCGGTATATAAGAGACATTAAATAAATAAATAAATAAATAGTTTGGAAGGACTTGTATGCATTGTAGGATTGGTACCATGTAGCACATACACTTTACCCAAGGCTGTAAGAGAAGGCTTGCTAGGTGAGTACTCTGATGTCAGCAGTAAGGTTGACAACTGCCTCTCAATTTTGAAGACAGGTTGATCTAGTCCTGGTTTTAACCCATTGCATGCTGGGACTTGTTCTAATTTCTGGAGCCAGTTGGTAACCCTAGTCAGCAGTGGCTCTGAAACAGCTGAGACAATGCTGTCAGCAGTGTCTTTGCATGTCCATGTGACACCAAGCCTCCCAAGTACAGGTAAATAACTTCACATGCAAACGTACGCCAGCTATGGGAAGGTTGTAAAAAGGGAACTCTGTCATTGATACCTTAAACTGTATATCTGTACCTTTAGGCTGTCCCTTTAAGCTTCAGAGCTAATTGTGATTTATAGCCTTTCTAGAGCAGTTGCTTTCCATGCCCAAGGCCCAGTTGGAGTGCCATCACACCTAAGGCACTATCTCACTCACATGTGTGGGCTAGGACAGGTTCAATGGGGAGGCCTGCCAAGGCAAACACTGCTAGCTGGGCCAAGCTATGTACACTGTGCTAGTCATTCACAAACTCTCTTGCGACACATGCCTCTTTTAGTCTATCATGCAGACCACCAGAGACTTTTGGCAAGTCTGGGGGGACCCTACAAGACTTGCCAAAATTCCAGCGGGGGTCCGGGAACGATCTCCTGCACTTGGGCCGTCGGCTGCCAGTAATCAAAATGGCGCCGATAGCCTTTGCCCTTACTATGTCACAGGGGCTACCGGTGCCATTGGTCAGCCCCTGTCACATGGTAGGAGCACAAGATGATGCAAATGGCCATGTGACAGGGGCTGACTAATGGCACCGGTAGCCCCTGTGATATAGTAGGTCAAAGGCTATCGGCACCATTTTGAAACTGGCAGCCGAGGGTGTGAGTGCAGGGGATGGCTTCTGGACCCCCCCCCGCTGGACCACCAGGGAGTTTTGGTAAGTCTTGGGGGAGGGGGTCAGGAGGGTGGGGGGTTTGTTTAAATTGGCTCCTAGGCGGCCAAATAATTTGGCGAAGATTCGTTGATTCGTGGGGAATCACGATACATTTCGATTCTCCACGAATACAACGAATAAGGCCCTATACTTTGCAGATTCCCAATTCATAGGGAACGAATGCACACCCCTACTATTTATCAACAGTCCATTAAAATTCACAAACTATCCAAGGGCTGTGGTTTAATATTGATTATTCAAAAAACATTCCACCAATGGCTCACATTGTTTATCCCTTGTGTTGAGGGGGGGGGGGGCAATGTGAAACTTACCAGCGTCATACCTCAGATATGGTGTGTCACTTTTCTGCATGAGTAGATACTGCTTGTAGTATATCCCTTCCATCTTTCCCCCTTCCCTAACCCTGATGATCTTCTACCTAGTACTTGGAGTGGGCCTAATTCTCCATTTATTTGGGGGTGTGCATGGTTTCAAGAGCTTCAACTGCCAGAGAGTGAAGTGCCTAAAGTGCTAAGCAAACCCTGTCCCTAGATTCTACAGCAGATATTGATGCACCACCTCTAAGTATGGACAGGAAAGCTATTGACCTACATATGGCAGAAAGAAGGTAGCCCTCCCCTGACAGCATATACAGAGGACAGAGTGAGTGTCAAATGATGCGGCCTGGAGTGGCAGCCGCCATGTCAACTGTACATATGATCAACTGAGAGGAGTCAAAGCAGACTAGTGACAGCATAAAGGGACTGTCAAATATGGCTTCCACATGGTGTCAGGCACCTGCCAAGCAAACCAACCCCTCACACACACACACACACACACACACACACCCCTGCACCGGCTACCTTAGTACATGCTACTACTAATCCATCATCATGCCAACCATTCATCTGAATCAGCCCAACATCGATGGCATTAGGTGGTCCTTGCCACTCTGCGTTCCATCCATCACAGCATCCCCACATTCAGTGGACAGCTTCTTAACACCAACTTCCTCCCTCTCTAAAGTTGCAAGCTTCTGTGACTGCTTAAAC
The DNA here is from genome assembly GCF_901001135.1 of Rhinatrema bivittatum. Classification (NCBI taxonomy): domain Eukaryota; kingdom Metazoa; phylum Chordata; class Amphibia; order Gymnophiona; family Rhinatrematidae; genus Rhinatrema; species Rhinatrema bivittatum. The sequence continues at coordinate 54,309,719 of NC_042620.1, read as the reverse complement.
TCTGGGTAGCCTGCACACCCCCTAATAACTGAATTATTAGGCCCACCCCAAATACTAGGTGGAAAAGCATCCTTGTCAGGGGGTGTAACAGTGTGCATGACAGACAAATGTCAACTAATACGTACACGTAAGACTGCATATTTGATGTGCACACTGTCAACTTTCACACCTCTGCCCCTCTCTCAATGCTAGGTATAAACTGTGAGCGTACTAAGGGAAATTTTAGGGTATAAGGCATGAGGCCATTCATACTGCAGCCCATATGCTCAACTGTCAGAGGCGCCCCCTTCTCAAGAGTGCAAGCACTTGACCACTGCTGTCCAAAAGCTGTGTTTGCACACTTAATGCACACACACTGCCTGCCTTGGGGTATGGAGTGGCGTGGCAAGGGAAGGACTTCCAAGTGCAACAGTACCCCCAGACACAGAGATTGACAGAGATTAACACAGCAGGTCACTCAGCGAGTCACAAACTCAAACACTTATCTTTTGAGTACAGACTACCTGCAGCACTTCCTGCACCTACACATGTGTATGTGCCTGGAATATTTGTCATCAAACAACATTGATGTCTGTGGTTGTTTCTCCCTAACTGCAAATGAGGTACTCTGAGTCCTTCCTCAGCACAGATTACCTATACCTGGCCACATAAAACATATCTGTCAGAGGCATATGTGACATCTACTTTATCTGAGATACTGACATGCGCCCCTCAAGGGCTTGGGTAGCACTAAATGCATGTCTGGCAAGAGACCAACACAGAAAAGCCATCAGCCATCATGACAACCACATGTGACCTCTGGCAGCAGCAGGCCTATACATTCAGCAATCAGCATTGTGTCCCATTAACTATGGAGGCAGCTTGTAGACTCATTAAGTCATTAGTTGACAATAGTTTATCTAGCCATAATTCTATACACAGAGCAGATCATTGACAGTGTAGGAACATTCCTGCCCTGCTCCCCACTAACAGTAAAAGTGACTAACATCACATGAGGCACAGCCTAGAGGACAGCAGCTTTTCCTGACTGGCCACAAGTCGTGTCAGCCATGTGGATCAGCCAGGGAATGCAACCATAAAACCACGGAAACGTGTGGAGTGAAGTTGGAAATGAAGCTATCTGCAAGCTGTTTGGAGCTTGAGTTCTCAGCCTATGTGCTTTAAAGGCACTCACAGATCACACTAGGACTGTAAGTGATGCTAGCTATTGCTACAAGCAAACTATTCTGCATATTTTCGGGGTACATACATGTGTACATACTGCAGCGCCACATGACTATCCATAAGCCATTACGGAGAAGGGCCTTACAGCACCCTGACATCCCCATATCTGACTAAGGCTATCTGTGACAGCTCAGTCGAAGCCAGGAGCTTCTATCACACATTAGCATCAAGCTCTATGACATAAAAGTTGACTTAGGAGAGATGTGGTTGCTCTTAGAGTCATTACAAACTATACTGTGATGGTGACATCTCAGAGGCCATTGCAAAATACAAGCGAGGGCATAACACCATCTGATTCCCAGTCCTGCCTTCACAGAGCCTGATGTGCATCCTTGTGTACCCTCCCCGAGAAGCTAACTGAACCAACATGACATCTCAATAGCCAAGGCCCTCACCTTCACATTATCATTTACAAATTACATAGCTAGGTATAGTAGGGTGCATCTGTGTAAGAGTGCATGCAACCATGAAGAGGTATGCTAGTTTGGAAGACCTGTGAGCATTGTAGGAATGGCAGCAGATAGCACAGGCACTTTATACAAGGCTGTAAATGAAGACTTGCTACATGAGCACTCTGATGTCAGCAGCAGGGTTGCCAACCGGCTCCTATTTTCAGGACAGGTAGATGCAGTCCTGGTTTTGAAGCCATTACATGCTGGGATTTCATCTGATTTTCCTATAGCTTTTCCTAGCAAAACAAAGTCTATACATATCTGCATGCATGGGAGTAAGACCAGGGATAGATCAATATGTCCTGTAAATCTGGATCCACTTGGAAAACCAAGCCAGCAGTGGCTCTGAAACTGCTGAGGCAGTGATGACAGCTTGTCTTGGCATGCCCGTGTGACATTCAGCCTCCCCAGTACAGGTCTATTACTTCACATGCACACATTTCTCAGCTACGGAATGAGGCAGTTAAATGGGAACTCTGTAATTGAAAACTTATACTTTCTAACTGTACCTTTAGGCTGTGCCTTTAAGCTTCACAGGTATTTGAGATTTACAACATTTCTAGAGCTGTTGCTCTGCATGCTCAAGGCCCAGCTGTGGTCCCGTCACACTTATGGCACTATCTCATCCACATGTGAGCACTAGGATGAGGCCCGCTGGGGAGGACCAGCAAGCCAAATGGTTCTAGCTAGGCCAAGCTATTACATAGTGTTGGCAGTCGTACACAAACTTGCATGCCACACATGCCTCTTTTAGGGTCACTAGCAGGAGAATAAATTATGGCAGCCACATTTATTTGATGTTATCTTTACTTTGATTACTGTTTTTCAAGTTCAGTCTACTGCTCCATTGTCAAGATGATTCCTTAGTAGGCATACATGTTTTCTGTTATACTCTGACCCAGAGAGAGAAGCAGTGAGAGAAAGATAGATGATCAAGAGGAGAGCAGTAGCTAAAACTCTACTGGCCTCCTTTCCCTGCCCAAACTCCTCCCACTCAAATACTAATTTTTAATTTGCATACGCATGTTGTGATACAGTATTTATCGCACGTGGCGTTATCGCACGCGATAAGGCCCTAACACTAAATGATAAATGACCCTCTGAGTTTGTCCATGAGAACATTCTCCTTTCATAGTGGATACATAGTTCTTAGTTATCCCTTGTGAGAGAAGAGCCCATTGCCACATTCTGACTACTCAAAAACATAGGAGAGATGAATCTGTTCTTCCTTGCTTGTTCATGAGGATCATAGCTAACTGATTGCCTGTTTGAATTTGGACAATGTTGTTGATCAACTGATCTCTAAAAGTTATAGAATACTAGGAATTCTCTTAGCTATAGAAAATGTATTTGAATGACTTTTGCTCATGTCATTTCATGAGCAGTGGTCATAAATGAAGCCCCTGAAGAACAGCTTATGCCTCAAAACATTGTGCTGGTGTTGGGTTTTCATGGGTCTTTCTTTCAGTTGCTGGTGATGAGCAAGTTCCTGCAAGAATATAAGTAATGCAAATTATGAAGGGGACTTTTTAGTAGGGATGTGAATTGTGTGCCCGATTGTCTTAACGATCGGGTTCGGCTAAAGGGAGAAAAAAATCTGATCAGTGGTGATGTGAATCGGAATCGGTTCCGATTCACATCGTTAATTTTTTATTAGTGAGGCCCGACCCTTTAAAAGTTACCCCTTACCTTCCCCCACCCTCCCGACCCCCCCCCCCCCCAAAAAAAATATTTTTACGAGTACCTGGTGGTCCAGTGGGGGTGCGGGGACCAATCTCCCGCTCTCGGGCCATCGGCGCCATTTTGGCTGCCACTCAAAAAATGTGCCGATAGCCCGATAAAAAAGAAACCCCACCCGACCCTTTAAAAATGACCCCTTAGTTTCCCCCACCCTTCCGAGCCCCCCAAAACATTTTAAAATTACCTGGTGGTCTAGTGATGGTCCCGGGAGCGATCTCCCGTTCTCGGGCCATCGGCTGCCACTCATAAAGATGGCGCCGATGGCCCTTTGCCCTTATCATGTGACAGGGTATCTGTGCCATTGGCCGGCCCCTGTCACATGGTAGGAGCACTGGCTGGCTGGTGCCATCTTTAAAGATGGCCGCTGCCATCATAAAGATGGCGCCGCCATCGTAAAGATGGGCACCGTCATCTTTAAAGATGGCTGCCACCATCGTAAAGATGGCCACCTCCATCTTTAAAGATGGCGCCAGCCATCCAGTGCTCCTACCATGTGACAGGGGCCGGCCAATGCCACAGATACCCTGTCACATGGTAAGGGAAAAGGGCCATCGGCGCCATCTTTATGAGTGGCAGCCGATGGCCCGAGAATGGGAGATCGCTCCCGGGACCACCACTAGACCACCAGGTAATTTTAAAATGTTTTGGGGGGCTTGGGAGGGTAGGGGAAGCTAAGGGGTCATTTTTAAAGGGTCGGGTGGGTTTTTGTTTTTATCGGACCATCGGCGCCATTTTTGAGTGGCAGCCAAAATGGCGCCGATGGCCCGAGAGCGGGAGATCGGTCCCCGTGCCCCCACTGGACCACCAGGTACTCATAAAAAGTTTTGGGGGGGTTTGGGAGGATGGGGAAAGGTAAGGGATTAGTTTTATAGGGTTGGGGTGGGTTTAGGGGTTGTTTTGGTGTGCCGGTTTTCCCGCCCTCCCCCCTCCCCAATTTACGATTGTTCACGATAAATCGGGGGAATTTCTATTGTATCGCGACTTAACGATTTTTGACGATTTAAACAATATCTGACAATTTTTTTAAATCGTCAAAAAACGATTCACATCCCTACTTTTTAGTGCATTAAAAATATAAATAGAACATTTTTGCTTACAGATAGTTTACAGACCTATGATAATACAAGCAGACAGTGAACAATCACTGCATGGCTTTAATGTATAGTGGCATCGTAGTATGATGGTCCTTTTATTATTTGTTGTGTACTGAGCTATATATTTGTAGGACAATTTTCCTTGGAGGAAATACATTTTTCATAGAAAGGGTGGTAGATGCTTACAATGCTTTCCTGAAAAAGATGGTAAAGACGAGAACAGTAGCAGAATTCATAAAAGCATATGATAAACACAAAGGATCCCTAGTGGATAGAAGATGGAAAAGAAGAACCAGGGTAACCAGTGGTAACTTTTCATGTAACAATGAAGCATGGGGGTAAAATGCATGGAGTAGTTGTTATAAACCTAAGCATCTGCTGTGTAGTCTGGATGGACCATTTTGGTCTTTATCTGCCATCATTTTCTATGTTACTATGCAAGTATGGTAGTGCAAAGAACTGCCATTCAACCACCTAGCTGGCCCATCTTTTTATTGTTGCTAATGCATTTTGTTTCTAATTCACTGTCAACCACGCCATCCTCCTAAACCAGTTGTCGTCCATAGGAATCTGTGGCACCGTCCTATCTTGGTTCAAAACCTTTCTCAATAACAGAGGCTACAAAGTTAAACTCCAAAACAAGGAATCCTCAAGATTTGACTCGGCCATAGGAGTCCCACAAGGTTCTTCATTATCTCCGACTCTATTCAATATTTACCTGCTTCCTCTCTGCCAACTTCTCACTGACCTCAATCTAAAGTACTTCCTATACGCAGATGATATTCAAATCATCATCCCCATCAAAGACTCATACTCTAAAACTCTTGACTACTGGGAATCATGCCACCAAAAAATGAAACAACTACTCAACCACCTCATCTTAAATTCCTCCAAGACAGAAATCCTACTCATCTCTCCTGAGAACAATACACCTAACATTGCTCTTCCTACCAACCTACATACCACACAAGTTAGAGACTTAGGAGTGTTATTGGACAACCGGCTAAACTTCAAGGCACACATCAACAAAACAACCAAAGACTGCTTCTTTAAACTCCAGGTTTTGAAAAGGATAAGACCTCTCTTCCATGCTCAAGACTTCAGAACGATCATCCAGGCAGTCATTTTTTCAAAATTAGACTATTGCAATTCCCTATTGCTAGGTCTGCCTTCTTCCTATTCCAAACCATTACAGATGGTGCAAAATTCAGCAGCCCGACTACTAACAGGCACAAGAAAAAGAGACCACATATCACCCATCCTGAAAGAGCTACATTGCCTACCCGTATACTTCCGTATCATGTACAAAGCCATATGTATCATTTTCAAAACTATACATCAATGCACTTCCCTCGATCTTCAATTCCCTCTCCAAGTATACAACTCGACAAGACCTACCAGAGATGTTTATAGAGGCACACTCCAAGTTCCCCCTGCGAAAACGACTAGACACATTACCCTAAGAGATCGCGCCACCTCCACAGCTGGCCCCCTTCTGTGGAATTCCTTACCCACAGATCTCAGACTAGAACCCTGCCTCCTAACTTTTAGGAAAAGACTTAAGACTTGGTTATTCAAGCAAGCTTTCCCAGACACAATTTAATGACACAATCCAAGGACACAATCCAAGGACTCCTCTAAAACATTCAGCCATTAATCATGCCATTTGCACATAACTTGTAATTTGACTTGTATATCGTTTAACCATTTTATTCTTTCCTATTTCTTCCTCTTCACCAAGTTTTGCTACCCTTGTTAATTGTAACTGTACCTTCGGTCACCTCAGTTCTAGTTTGATGTATTTAATGCACTCCCGTTTCATGTAAACCAGCAAGATATGTTCTCATGATTGCCGGTATATAAAAACCTTAAATAAATAAAAATAAAATAAAACATATATACCTTTCAAAACTCCTTGACCACACAACTTTAAATGTCAAACTCTTGAGGCTATCTTTTCACATTTGCCTAAGTTGTCAGTAGTCTGGTCTATATTGCTATCATCATCTTGTTTCCACACTCTCCTTGCCTATTCAATCTCTTCTCTTTGTTCTGTATCCCAGCCATTCCCATATATTTTACCCATCTCTGTGCTTCACTTTATGTACCTGACAAAGTGGACTCTGTCCACAAAAGCTCAGACCTCAATAATTGGTTACTGTATAAGATTCCATCCGCCTCGTGTCATTTTTGCTACACCAGACTAACATGGCTATCCCTCTGAATACCTTTAGACTGGTTTCAGAGAGCGCATATTTTAAAAATAGCAATAGATTAAAACCAAAATAACTTTAGATATCCATATGAAACCTTACCTGTTCACAATAGTTCTTATGTACTGATCTGCCATCACTTCGGATGCAGTCCAAAATACGGGTCCGAATCCCTTGTCCACAAGTTGCATTTTCACTTAGTTGACATGTACTCCACTCTAAAGATTTTCAGTATAAGAAAAGAAAATATCTGTCATCCTCAAAAATCTAGAATTCATAATATTTTCCAGACTTACACAGATTCTTGTGTATAATGACAAAATACATAAGTAGCAATTGCTCTTATCTGTCCAAAGAAATTAACAGCTTTTCTTTAAGTAGATAAGGTCATGTGCATCCTTGTGCATCCACGTGTATCCTGGATGTTTCCTAAAGGTCAAGGACCATCATTGATAAGAAGCCTTTTGAAAGAAACCAATTTCTATTAGGCATCTACTATATAAAATGGATGATAAAATAAATGAGTGATAATTTTGTCCTCAACATATGAAAGAGCAGGTCATTCACAGAGATTTGCAACGAGGAACCACAAGCCTGGATAATTTAGGGAAATCATTCCTATAAAATAATAATTATAATCATAATAAAAACACCCCAAACTTTGTAATACAGTATACTGAAATAATTTACAGGTGATCAGTCCTTAAATTATGGGGGATTGTTAAGTACGACACATAATTTGATTGACTGTTCAGTCAATGAAATTGTTTTATTTTTGCTTGCAATACAAAACATGGTTTTTAACCTGCAATTATAACATTATATAATTCATATTATAATCTTGGACTCAGCTTCTAAAATATTTCTCACTCTCTTCTAAGTAGTAAACCTCTTCTGGAAATAGGGCTGAATGCAGCTATCTATTTTAAGCTATTAAATAATTTACTTTAGGTCAATTTTATGGTCTTGTAGCTCGCAATGCCAATAAAATAAATTGTTGAGCTCTGCACGTAGGTTAGACTTTTTTTTAATATTGTACATTTTAGAGATCATTTAAAAAGGATTTGCACACTTAAAACTGGAGTTTATATGTGTAAATGCACTTTACGTGCATAAGTGAGTTTTTCAAAATTGCTCTGATATATGCTATTAAATTGTCAATAGGTTTTATGTGAATAAATGCACTTTAATTACATAAATGGGCTTTTGAAAATTACTATAATAGTATGTCACCTTTACACACATATCTCCTTTGAAAATTATCTCAAATATGTGCACTTTTATATCATTCTGATTCTGTCAGGCGTTACTCCACTCCTTAAATATAGTCCCACATCAGTGCCCCCTTCCCCCATGAAACTGAAGTACACTAGGCAAGTGGGTAAGCAATTGGCCATAACTGTAATTTAATGAACAAAAGAAACCCATCCCATTAACATGTTAACAATTAACAGAAGCAAACTGGAGATGAGATCAACATAAATCCAAATAATTAACATTTGCAGAAGCAATATGGAACTAGTGTACATCCCAATTTGGCATCACTTCGAGTCTCTAAGTGGTCGTTACTGTCACTGTTAATCCTAACTGTGGATGTGATAAGGTTTCTGCCAGATAGAACTGAGCCCTCACTGGGTATCTTAGTGGACCAGACCTGGGTGGTTCCCCTCAATCTTGGCATGTATTGGAGAGGGACAGGAAGGAAGCCTGCTGAATGTGTCTGGTCCCCAATCCAATAAGCATTAATGCTCCATCATAGACTTCATTAGTACACTAGAATGAGGCTGTACTATTGGTAAGTCCTGAGGATGGGGGCAGGCTTTCTCATCTTGGTCTTGGATTCCCTCTTAGATGGACCTGGGACAAGAGTGCCATTCCCTCTGCTATTCTCATCTGCATTCCCCTATTGAGCTGCAATGGCCTCTCTGCCTTCTCTAATCCAGGCCCTCAATAACCCCTGCTGGAATATTACTCATACAGTGGAACATGTGCAGAGGGAGTGAGTGGTGGGTCTTTGCTCCTGAACTACCTGAAAATTGTAGCTTCTGTTTGCTGGCAGATTCAGTCATCTAGTTTACCTGTTCAACTTCCCTACTGAAGTTTGAGAGCATTGGGCTATGATTGGCCCAGGTCTGTGAATCTTGTTCCTCCACTCCTATTCCCTAAACCCCTTCCCTTGCCAAGTAAGCCTCTTTCACATTCAAGAGAAGGAAGGGAAGGAACAACATGCAAGCTGGCTTGCACACAAGCCATGTTATGCAGCTTTTGCTCATGAGCACTGGGGCTGTTCTTATTTGAGGTATACAAATATTCAAAATATTCTCATTTAATTTGTTTCAGAGCTCTCTGCTATTCACATTAAGGAGCCTAGCTACTAAAGTGTGTTGATGTTTTAATGCATGTTAAATGTCTATGTTGGCATCTTAATAATAATTAATTATTTATCTATTTATCTATCTATCTATTTATTTATTTATTTATGTTCCGCCTTTCAGCCACTTCAAAGCAGATTACATTCAAGTACTATGGGTATTAAAAATACAGTTAAGTTTCTCAGTTTAAGAAAAAGTGGATTTTGATGTTGCCAGTAAAGTAACAGTTGAACAAAGAAAATAAAAGACAAAGTTTATGAAAGTTTGAACAGTTCACTTTTTGGTGCTTTCTGACATTGGTCCAGGACAGGATGTGAGTGGCATCCTATCAAACACATTATCAAATTCAATCTAAGAAAGCTCTACAAAAGGCTAAAGATTCCAGTGTGCTTTGAAGAGAGACCAAGGCATGTAACATACAAAATGCAAAAATAGAAAAAGATTGGAGCCCATCTGGTCTCCCTTGATGCAGAAAAGACTTTGACAGAGTGGAATGGAGATATTTGTTCACCTTGTTTGAGAGCATGAATATGGGCAATAACTTTGTTACATGGCTTAGGGTTTTTGTTTTTTTTACTATATATCAAAGGCTGCAAGAGTTAGTTAATGGTTGCAAGTCAGAACCTTATGAATTATTTTCTGGGAGTAGGCAATGGTGCCTGCTTTTCCTGTTACTTTTTTTTTAATATTATTGATTTAGAACCCCAAACTTTGGTGCTGCTCCTTTAGAAGGAAACAGAGGAACTTTCATTGATATCTGGATTCAAAGTAAATGCAGAAGAGTCCATGACGGTGATAGTCAGGTTGGATGGTAGAGGGCATTGGAATGTACTTCTAGTTGAGATAACCTCACAAAAGATAAAATACATGGGAAAATGAGTTCCCAGAGACTTGCAACAGTTATACACCCTTAACTGCAATGTTGCAACTGGTTGCGGAAGAATCAGAAAGATGGAACATATTAAACATATTAGACTGTGATAGTTTCCAGATTATTTTACCTTCTTTTCCTTGTTAACAATTGAGATTCCCAAGGTATTTTTAATGAACATAATCAAAATAGTGATCAAATATATATAAGAAAGGGAAAAAATATTAGATAGGAGAGATCGGTACTTCCAACTGAGGAAGGCTTATCCAAATTTTAAATTATACTCACAGCAGCAATACTGAAGGCACTAAGGAGGTCATTTTGTAAAGCTTATCGCGTGCAATAGCTTGCTAGGGGTGGAGTCGGGGAGGTGAGGGGAGGAGTCGGGGCACGGCGGGGCAGACTCCGCGATGTCTTAGCTGGCGGCAATAAGGTAAACCACGTTATCGTCGCCAGTGGCACGTCCAATAGCACCACCTTTCCCGGTGGCGCTATTGGGTGTGAAAGCCAGCAGCGATAACACCACAGTGGTGTGATGGCTGCCGGCTTTCACAGGCCCACCCCCTGTTTCCACTGGATTCACCATTCTGCGATAGAATGGTGAATCCAGGCCTAAGGGGTATATATTCAAACATATCCCTAGATTCGTCAAAAAGCATGGATAATGCCCATGATAAGACAAAGGGGTGTGTTTATGGAAATTTTAAAATTACTGCACAAAGAGAGAGAGAGAGAGAGAGATTATCTACAAGGCTCTCATAGTAGTGAAGTATTTATATCTGTATAGTAGGGCCATCTAATAGCTTGAGGTAAGGTGTTGGTGGTGGTTTAGGGACCAGTTTCTCATGTAGAGTGAGATGTACGAACAGCACAGTATACCTTGGTAAATATTTGATGTCATTTGGAGTGAGGAAAGTCTCACAAAGATGCCATTTTTATTATGTTCTCTCACCCTAGCTTGATGGACTCTATAACAGGGTACCAACATAGCACAACATTTCATCTTTGTGAGACTTTCCTCATTCCAAATGACATCAAATCTTCACCAAGGTGTATTATGCTTTTCATATGTCTCATGCTACATGAGAAACTGGCCCCTAAACCCTAAACCACCACCAACACTTCACCTTGAGCTAATATATGACCCTCTTATAGAGATATAAATACTTCACTATTAGAAAGTCCTTGTAGATAGAGTCTGTCTCTCTCTCTCTCTCTCTCTCTCTCTTTTTTTTAATGCCATAAAATTGGCAGATAAATCTTATCTGACAAGCTTTTGAGGAGGTCTAACTTATTGAAATAAGCTTGAATATAGCTACTTTTCTAGCTAAATCCTAGATTTACTAAGCTGTGATAAGGTGACATTGGGCCTCATTTTCCAATATCGCATTGGTATTGCATGCGATACCAAAAAGGGGTGTACCTTATGCTAATAAGCGTGTGTATCGCAAATTGCAATATCAGCTATGCAAAAAGCTGTTATTGCAAGTTGCACTATTAGCCCAATTTGGGCTACATTGCCAGCATATATTGTGGTTCATGATGTTTCTGGACAGGCCTGTTTCTGTGCGAGAGAGAGTGAGAGAGCGAGCCTTGCTATAGTGCCTCCTCCCTAGACAGGTATTTGTATCCCTATGGGAGGCCCACCTAGTAACTCGAGGTGAGGGTTAAGTATTAGTGTAGGGGGGTAGGGGCCACTTTGACATTCAACGTGAGATGTACAAATAGAACAGTGGTCTCTTGTGAAGATTTGCTGGCCTTCGGAGTGAGGAAACTCACTCCAAGATGAGATTTGGGCAATGTTCTCTCAACCTAGCTTAATGTTACCCAGGTGGAGAGTCCCTCAAGCTAGGTTGAGAGTAGGGGTAGGGCAGGGTCAGGCTCCCGGCACAGTGGCCATATTTGCCGCTGTGCTGGGGATTGTGTGCTGGCAGTCAGCCGGCAGGTGCAAAAGGTAAAACAAAAAATTTGGGGGTGGGAAGGTCAGATTAGGGGGAACAGGGGAAGGCTGTGTGCTTGGCGTGCGCAGGTGCACAATTGTGCACCCCCTTGCGCGACCCCTGATTTTATAACTTGCGCGTGCCTGCACGCGCAAGTTATAAAATCGGGTGTATATGTGCGCGCACCGGGTAGCACACACACATGTATGCCCAGGCGCAACCTTTTAAAATCTACCCCATATTGTTCAGCTAATATTAGCAGCTATGTATGTATTAGTTAAGAAATGGAAGCCCTGCAATTCTGCAGCACAAGTCACAGAAAATGATGAAATATGAAAATATAACTTGCTTAAAGGGGAACATGGTGTCTTTTTACAAAAAAACTGTATCCCATTTACTAACATTTAAAAAAGAGAAAATGAGCTAAATATAAGCAGTTGCTAATCTTTTAAAAGAGATCTAACAGGATTTCTGGCAGATATCTTTGATCATTTTTCTTCCAATATCAGTGTTACTATTGTTGATTTTCTTTTTATGCTCTAGTGTAAAGGAACTAAACTATTTCAAGAGGAGTACTTGAGATGCAGTGATTTAGTCAAATGTTTCAATGTACACATGGATGTTATATGAAAAATGTGTCAAAAAGAATGTGATAAGAAAAAGAAAACTCTCGAAGAGTCCTCAAATGCCATATGCTACATAAGTCATGTGACCCAGGCTTATTATAGTTCCTTGTAATTAGAGAAATAAGACAACTTTGCATTCTGTAAGTGAATCTTTCACTTTCTATAACTTCATGTTAGCCGTGTAATAGAATGTTTAAATATTTCCCATGAAAATAATTTAATTTAATATTTAAATTTAATATCAATTTATACTCTGCCTTTTGCAGTGATCTACTCCAAAGAGCTCTGAAACATTTTTTTTTTCAACTGGGAGTAATATAAGACTATTCCTTCTGAATTTCCTACAAAATATATTCAGTTGAAGGGTAATTTGCCTTGAGCCAGTGCCCCAGTTGAAGGAAATACCTCAGCTATTTAAAACATAAGGGTCATTTCTTGGCATTAGGTGCCCTGTAAAAATAACTATTGCTACCTTTCTCTGCCCTATATTTTGCCTGTTCATTTTGGAAATTTAACAACAGAACAATGGATTTTGTTCATGAAATCATATTGTTCGTCACCAGCCTATTTGAGTTCTCATGCATAGATTGTAGATTCAGCTTTGTTTATGTGTTTAACTTGTTATGAAACATCTGTTCTACTGCTTGCAGATATTTTGAAAGGTCACATGTGTCTGCACTCAATTTATGCTTACCTGTTAGATTGTATTGATAGTGAAAACAATTTTGGTTGAGAATGCAAGGCTCTGTTTGTGACTCTTCGTGGCAGGTCTTATTATTTACAGGAGATCTTAATGGAAATCGATTTCTTGTTCTCACACTATTGGAGTCACATATCTATATTAACAGAATTGCATAGTAAATATCACAGACAGGTACTGTAGATAAGTTTCAACCATATTGCTGTTATCATAATAAGAGTTTTATTTATGGACTCTGTTTTGTACTTTTCAGCACATTAAGGGCCAGATGTACTAAGGACTTTTTTCCATTTTTGCATCTATGGGGAAAGTGCTCAGTACATATGGCCCGGAGTATTTAAAATTCCGATAGCAAACTTGTGATATTTTTGAAAGTACAATACAGCTACAAACAAAATACAAATGCAAAACATTGCATTGTACCTACCTTATTATTTATTTTTGCGGACCTGATTCATGAAGACTTTTTTCTAATTTTATTTATGTGAAAATAGCTTGATGAATCAGGCCCTTAATGTTAATACTCTTCTCCTTTTGCTTATATTATTATTAGGGAAGTATATTTGGATAGTAGCCTTTGTACTATGAGCAAATTGGATTGTTTGAACTCTTCCCCCTTCCCTATCACCACCCACAGAATCTAGAAACAAATCTTAGGAAATTAAGACCAGATTTAAGAATGGGGCAAAACTGTTGTTCAGTTTTGAAATAGCATTTCTTATGCCCAAAGCTTTAATTTATTGTATATTTCATTTTTCAGTGCTTTATATGTCATACATTCTATAGAGGGATTTAATGATCATACTGTCAGAAATGATGGGGCACAATAACAGTACATCTACTGGTCTCCAACCTGCCTCCAAATCACCCCATGTCTTCTACCTCTCAAGAAACAGAGTTGAACTTCACCCCCTGTATGAGGATCCCAGCTCACAACCCGACTTTCTACAACTTTAGGTTTCCTATGTCCCTCCATCCTGGCCTCCTTTCTTACCAACAGGCCAGGTGAGGTTTTCAGGGCTGCAGCAATGCCAATTGTTCCTGCCCTGCAGGCCACAAAATTCTTGCTGATGCTGGTGGAGTTGCTGCCCTCCTGTACCCTGATAGCCTACCTGCTAATGCGCTGAAGGGAAATAGTGCATACTGTTTGCAATTAGTGTGCCCTCCAGCGCATGCGAAGATTATCAAACTGAAACACACAAACATCACTCGAACAAAACCACTGTCATTTATTTACAGTATAGCATGATGATTGAAAAGCTGAGATTAAGAGCCACTTGTTGGTTGACAAGAAATAGGTAGCTTTTCTTTAGATAACAATGTTTAGCTGATAATTATAGCAGGTCTTGATTCCAGCAAAACTCAAATGCATAGAAAGAAAGACTGAGAAGTTGTCCATTAAGTGAGAATCAGAGAGAGAAGGAAGACAGACATATTAGTATAATGTGCTCCATCTATATATATATAGTATACCTCTAAAACTGGGCACATTTTTAACCCATTATGAGAACTTCTCAATATTATAGTTCTGTGTATAATAAAATGCTGATTTCATCCCATTCATCAGTATATTTCCATTAAAAGGCTAAATAATTCACTAAGACTTGGATTCATCAAAATGCTATAAATAAAACAGAAATATGGATATGGTTAGGTAAATATCTGATATACCGCACTGCCAGGGTAAGCTTCAAAACTCGCAAAAATGTACTGCATTGCACAATACAGTATCATGTTGTGCGATGCATTAGCACATCACATGTCATGTTACATGTCACATGTCATTTTACATTTGTTGCATTATTTTCTTTGTTTATATCAGCTTCCTGCAGCTGCCTCTTTGAGGGTGTGTCGGGGTGGGAGAGAGAGGAAAGGAGGTGAGATCTTGGTTGGAGTTTAGTGGAGGTTCATAGCGATTTCTGAGTGAGTTGTCCTGTTTTCTGTTCTCAGCTATTTACCTTTACCTTTGTCTCTTGTCTTTTATCTGTGTTGTAGAAGTTTGTGTGTGTTTGTCAAGTTTGTTCATTTGTCTTTGTGTGGTGGTGAAAGAATGTGGAGGAGTGAGGAAGAGTGCAGAGAAGTGTGGAGTGAGAAGGAGTGTAGAGTGGTGGAAGTGTGGAGTGGCAGAAAGGATGGAGTGTGGAAGGCATGTAGAGAGAGGAGAGCATGAGGTGAGGCGGGAGAGTAGAGAGGAGTAGGAGGAGGGCAGGAGGAAGGAGAGGAGGAGGGGGGAGAGGAAGGAGAGGAAGAGGAAGGCAGGAGTGGTAGGAGGAGGAGGAGGAGGAGGATTAGGGATAGGAGTAGAGATAGCGAGGAGAGAAGTATATGAGGAGATGGGAGGGGGAAGGGGATAGACAGGCAAGTGTGGTGGGAGGAGGATAGCAGGATAGGGATAGACAGAGAGGGTGGGAGGGGAGTTGGTAGGGCAGGTGCTGGAAGGGAGGAAAGAAGTGAGGAGAGTGGGGATTGGGAGCAAGAGAGAGGAAAGTAACACTTATCCAGAACTGGAAATGGGATCCCGTTCATCTAGCAGCCAGGTAGTACGTCAGATTAATCTTCACGCATATAAGTTCAGCGCCAAGGATAACGAGATGCTCATTTCTGGGGTCATCAAGTATTACAAAATGCTCTTTTGGAACAGTGCAGCAAAGATGTCCAGGGCAGCCAAGGGCCAGATGTGGTGTATCATCACCCAGCTGGGACTGGACATGTCTGAGGGGATGTATGAGAGGCCCTGGACTTGACATGAGCTGGGGCCAGTAAAC
The DNA here is from genome assembly GCF_901001135.1 of Rhinatrema bivittatum. Taxonomy (NCBI): domain Eukaryota; kingdom Metazoa; phylum Chordata; class Amphibia; order Gymnophiona; family Rhinatrematidae; genus Rhinatrema; species Rhinatrema bivittatum. The sequence goes on along the minus strand of NC_042620.1, from coordinate 54,293,722 downwards.
TCATGGTACCTGTAAATGCCATCTGTTACAGATATCCACACATTTTGGCAAAAGATCACATTGCTTGATGCAAAGTGCACATCTTATGCCAAACAGTACATTTATTTTTATTTATTTTATTTATTATTTTTATATACCGACATTCATCTCAATTGAGATATCACACCGGTTTTACATTCAGGTACTGTAGGTATTTCTCTATCCCCAGAGGGCTTACAATCTAAGTTTTTTTTTGTACCTGAGGCAATGTAGGGTAAAGTGACTTGCCCAAGGTCACAAGGAGCGACGGCGGGACTTGAACCTTGGTCTCCTGGTTCATAGTCCACTGTTCTAACCACTAGGCTATTCCTCCTAGCATTCATACTTATGTCTTCTTTGTTTCCACAGCTCTCACTAAGGAACCTGCTGGTCCCAGCCGTGAAGCCCCAAGGACAAGCAACACAGTCCAGCTCTTAGTTTGCAAATGATGCTCAGACCCAGTGGAGTGAGGAAAAAGAGGAGGAGCAGCAGCAGCAACAACTGTCATAACAGCACCAGCTACTGCCAACCCTTGGCTCACCCCTACAACTTGACACCAGCCTAAACCTCTCCAGCTTGATGCCATGGGAAGAAGATGGCCAGTCCCCACCTGCCTCCAGCAAAACACACCCAGCCAGATCAGCCCACTAGCCCAAATGTGCTATCTTTGGAGCCATAGACAGCACCTCAGCTACCACCAACCACAGCACCAGCAGTACCAGCAGCACCAGAGCGGAATGTCCATGACAGACTCGACCACATTGAAGGGAGACATAGGCTCTACCTGCACCATATACCAGCAGGGCTGCTGTGGTTGAGGAGGGCTCAGATCAGCCACACCCATGCCATGCAGGTGCAGACAGCAGACCTTATGCAGGGCTTAATCATCATCTCCAATTCAGTCAACAACTTGACAACCACCATAACACAACTAATTGAAAGATTGCGAGAGCCCGTATCTGTGCCATATCCATCCTCCCAGGAGTCCACTCCATGCAGCATTCCCTGGCTCTTGGGATGACACAGAGGCGTAGGCCCCCTAAAATAAATACCATCCCCCCAACCAGCCAAAAGTCCAGAGAAGGAAAAGGACCATGAGGGTCCAAGTTGAAAAGAGAAAAAAAAATCACTCAATGATGATTTGTTCAAATAAGCAAAGCCAGTTCTCTGTTCAGAGTTCCAGTGTCATCTATCTGGAAAAAGTCTTCTAGGCCCAGCCTGACTACATGGCTCCTGTGCCAGCTAGATGGAAGACACCTGCTGGGCCCATCCTAACTACAGAGTTCCTGTTCCGGCTAGATGGAAGACACCTGCTGGGCCCATCCTAACTACAGAGTTCCTGTTCCGGCTAGATGGAAGATGCCTGCTGGGTCCATCCTGACTACTGAGTTGCTGTGTCAGCTATTTGGAAGATGCCTGCTGGGCTCGTCCTGACCTGTGTCAGCTAGATGGAAGATGCCTGCTGGTCCCCTCCTGACTAAAGGGGCGTTCCTATACTGGCTAGATGGAAGATGCTTGGTGGGCCCGTCCTGACTACAGTGTTCTTGTGCCAGCTTGCTTATGGGGATGGTCTACTGTCTGCCTGTGTTGTCCTGCTGCTTACTTGTTATGCCCTCATCCATGATCTACCCATAGTCCTGCCTGCATGATTTGGTCTCCAGTCATGGTCCTACTGGTGTCTCATCTCATCGCATTCTGCTGTTTCCTCCATGCTGGTGCCTTGTCTTATCTCATCCTGCTGCTGCCTCCATGTTTGTGTCTCATCTGATCTAATTCTATTGCTGCCTCCATGCTGCTGTCTCATCTCCCTGGGCTCTTGCCTCCATGCTGCATTCTCCAGTTCTGGTCCTTTTGCCTCCATGCTGTGCTCTCCTGTCCTGGTCCTGATGCCTCCATGCTGGGCTGACTGGTCCTTGGCCTGCTGCCTGTCTATCTTTTTATCTTTATCTTTTATTTACATTTATTAATTGCCTAAAATAAAACCTAGGCGATGTACTGCATAAAAATATACATAAAATAATGATTATACAATATATATATATATATATATATATATATATATTTTTTTTTTTATTTTTTTTTTAAATATACTTAGACAAAGCCAGATAGCAGCCAGATCAGGAGATGCTTGCAAAAGTGCCATAGCTTATTAAAAAGTCTGCTTAAACAGCTATGTTTTAAAAGGGATTTAAATGTTTTTAAACTTCAGTCAAAAGCTGTTCCACTGGTCGTTCAGCGGGTCGACTGCAGGAGGTCGTTCAGTGGGTCATTCCGGAACCCCGCTGAATGACCTCCTGCCGGCGCCATTTTCCGTACGGAAAACGATTTGCGACAGGAGATCGCTCCCGGACCCCCGCTGGACCTCCAGGGACTTTTGGCCAGCTTGGGGGGGCCTCCTGACCCCCACAAGACTTGCCAAAAGTCCAGCGGAGGTCCGGAACGACCTCCTGCAGTCGAATCGTGTTGGTCTAAGGCCGCCGCCATTTTGCGCCGCCATTTTGCAAAATGGCGGCGCAGAATGGCGCCGGCTGAAGACAACACGATTCAATTGCAGGAGGCCGTTCCGGACCGCCGCTGGACCCCCAGGTAATTTAAGGCATTTGGGGGGGGTTCGGGAGGGTGGGGGATTTAATTTAAAGGGTTGGGGTGGGTTTTAGGGTGTTTTAGTGTGCCGGTTTTCCTGCCCTCCCCCTTCCCCCGATTTAGCTACGGACCGCCGCTGGACCCCCAGGTAATTTAAGGCATTTGGGGGGGTTCGGGAGGATGGGGGATTTAATTTAAAGGGTCGGGGGTCGGTTTTAGGGTGTTTTAGTGTGCCGGTTTTCCTGCCCTCCCCCTTCCCCCCGATTTAGCTACAGACCGCCGCTGGACCCCCAGGTAATTTAAGGCATTTGGGGGGGGGGGTTCGGGAGGGTGGGGGATTTAATTTAAAGGGTCGGGTGGGTATTTCGGGGTTTTAGTGTGCCGGTTCACGATTTTAACGATTTTCACGATACTCTAAACACCGAAACGGCGACGATACGATTCCCTCCCCCTCCCAGCCGAAATTGATCGTTAAGACGATCGAGGACACGATTCACATCTCTAGTTATTTATATTTGCTATTTATATTTGCCAGTTGTTTGGTTTTTTGAATTCTTGTTCTGCTTATAATGGTATTTGTTTTCTGTCGACTTGTTGTAATGTAACGCCTTTGCTGCGAATGTTCAGTTACTATGGAAACCGATGTGATTTGATATTTTGTTCAAGAATGTCGGTATATAAAAATTCTAAATAAATAAATAAATAAGTAAAGCAAAAAAAAGGTCTCCTATTATAAAGGTGAAGAAGGTAGCAGTTAAATGTATTGATGTGCACTTTCAAGGTTTTTTTGTTTTTTTCAAATTAAAAGATCATCTGTAACATTCAAGGGAGAGTGAGCCTTTAAACTGCTGTAGGGTTGACACTACCTGAACTGTGGAACAATGGGTCAGACCTAGCAGGCTGCACTAGATTCTCTGTTGAGGTCATGGAGTCTGGTATGTTTGTAAGTTAGTATATTAAAAGCCAGCATATATTTGTTTTCTGGTTTAATTTTTATATATTCCTTTTTTTATATAGACATTAGTAGTTAATAATTTTGTTTTTCCTATGTCTTTCTTTGAATTCTGCTGATTTCTAGCAGAAGTCATGGTTTCCTCTGTCTAGCTGACTTTTCACTTTTACTGTCTGTTATCTTAAGTTTTCTGCTACTTTTCTATTCTGTGAGATAAGGAAGGAGGGAGAGATTAGTTTTCTTAAGGCAAATGGTAGGTTAGATAACAATCACAAGCTGAACTGTTAATTAGCCAAGGGCTGTGAAACTGCTAGAAATATATATCAACTCATCAAAAAGGGACATTTGAAACTGCAAAAAAAAACCAAAAAACGTGTTGGTCTCACAAAGTGCTGAATGTGTGACTTTAGTAAGTGAACTGTGTCAAATCCCGGACATTGGAAGCATCAACTATCAAATAGCAAGCAAACTCTGCTGAATTGGAAAAATGTCAGTTTCTTGCATGAACAGTGTTTATATGATGTCAGGGCAAGATTTCTGCTGATTAATTTGAAAAAGTACAAGCAACTAGGAGATAGCTGTTGAAAGAACTCACTCTTGGCAGAACTCTTTCTTGACAGAACTCAAACTTTTTACTTACCAATCAATTCACTTATACACAATCAGCTGGACATTTCTGCAGTAAAAAGTTACTATAATATAATAGTGCAAAAGCATACACCTATAAGAGAGATTCACAGCACTAGTGACAAGACTAATTGCAACATATACACATTAGAGATGTGAATCGGAACCAGAATCGGTTCCAACTCCGGTTCCGATTCACATCGTGATTTTTTTTTCGTCTAGCCCGATCAGGGTTTTTTTTTTTATCGGCTGCGCCCAAGCCGATAAACAAAAAACTCACCCCGACCTTTTAAAACTAATCTCTTAGCTTCCCCCACCCCCCAAAACCTTTTACAGGTACCTGGTGGTCCAGTGGGGGTCCTGGGAGCGATCTCCCACTCTCGGGCCGTCGGCTGCCACTAATAAAAATGGTGCCGATGGCCCTTTACCCTTACCATGTGAAAGGGTATTGTGCCATTGGCCGGCCCCTGTCACATGGTAGGAGCACTGGATGGCCCGTGCCATTTTTAAAGATTTGCCCCTGAGCTTTTGGGTTATAGGGACCAGCAGGACTTGGAGCAACTCACTCAGGTCAAGGCAAGCGAAAAGCAGAGAGATGTAGTCTAGGTGAAGTTCAGGGCAGGAGGCAATGGTCGGGGTCAGTGGCTATGAGCAGATGAAAAGTCCAGGTAATGGTCAGGACAGGCACAGATCAAACAGAATCCAAGGCAGTCTAGGTCAGCAACAAAAAATTCAGTCAGAAGAGAGGAGGACAAGCAGCAGGAGACAGAGACAAGGAGGCAAAGCTGGGTACCAAGGAACACAAAAAGGGCAGCAGTTGATCAAAGTATAAATAACAAAATTAAATGTAATTTAACAAAATTTAATGAATACATTTTTATGTTTTCATATTTATATTCATACACCACAAAATTCAGGCATATAGTAAAAGACAGACAACAAATATATTGCAAACAATAAGCAAAAGCAAACAAAAATAATTTAAAAGTCCACGATCCAATAAATCAGATAATTGGCGCATGAAGAAGAAAATAGGTTGCAGCTAGAGGAACTCATGCCATAAAAAAGGGAAGCCCTGAATTTCAACAAGCTCCCAAAACCTCAGCAGAAAAAGTTCTCAACATAAGTGCAATGATGTAGAGGACTTTCGATTATTTGTCCTCCAGGATGTGACCTGTAAGCGGATTAGGGATATTAATCTGCTTTTGTTATGTACAGAACAAAAATGGATTTCAGATTTAAATACTTTACCTCTTTCGGTTTAAATGACAAAACTGAGGAGGTAATTTTAAAAGGAGTTAGATGTGTAAATGTAACATACTATTGTAGCAATTTTAAAAAGCCATTTACACATGTAATGTGCACTTACAAGTGAATATCCTATGGACAATTCCATGTCATATATCGTAGCGGTTTTCAAAAGCCCACTTACATGGATACAGTTTATTTACAGGTGTAAAATCCAATTTTAAGCAAGTAAATGCTTTTTAAAATCAGGCCCTATATAGGCAGGGTTTTTTTTTTATGTTAGATGAATCCCTTTAAAATCTACTAATTTTTTATAGAGTCTGGGGTTTTTTTTCCCAAATGTATATAGAGGTAGGTGGGGAACTAGAGTCATGTGCTTTTTCTTTGTAAAATGGTTAGCATTTATGTGATATTGTGGGTCAGTTTATGCTGGTGAATTTTTCTTCTTTTTATGATTATATATATATATATATATATATATATATATATATATATATATATATATATATATATATGCCCTCCAGGTAACAAGCTGTAAGACACTGCAAACTAGCAGCTAGGTTCATCAAAAAGTGTTACTAATGCATTGATAACAAAAAAAGGGGTGTGTTTATGAATTACTGCACTATATGGTAAACTTAGCACACTGTGTGCTAGAGAGATGGAGAGAGAGACAGACTATCTCTGTCTCTCTCTCCATCTATAGAGATATAGTAGGGAAGTATTTATATCTCTATAGAAAGGCCATCTAATAGGTCGAGGTGAGGTTTTGGTGGTGGTTTAGGGGCTAGTTTCACATGTAGAGTCAGATGTACAAACAGTACAGTATACCTTGGTGAAGATTTGACATAATTTTGAGCGAGGAAAGTCTTACAAAGATGAAATTTCTACTATGTTCTCTCACCCTAGCTTGATGGCCTCCATAACAGGATACCATCAAGCTAGGGCAAGATAACATAGTGCACTATGTTCTCTCTCTCACTCTCTCTCATTCTCCCCCCTCCTTGTCTTCTCCACTCTCCTTGCCCAAGTCCAGAAATGGCCAAAATGCAATTCCAAAGATTTATCCCGAATTGCATTATGGCCATTTCAGGCATATTGCTCAGCCTAATGCCAAGAAAAAAAAGTGTAGTTAAAACCATGTGATAGGACCCTTCATTTAATTAAATCCCACCCAAACTCCTCCCTGATCCCGCATCTCAAAGAAATTTGCATTCGCTCCATACGTTATGAACAATATCATGTGTGTTAACGCCATAATGCATTTTGATGAATGACCCAGTAGGTCAAGCACTTTTTCACAGATTAACCTAATGCTTTGTAATGATTTACCTCTTGTTTTAATAATATATGAAAATTATAAGCTGTTTGGGAAACAACTTAAATTCATATTTATTTATTAGAAAGTTCTCTTCTTCTTGAAATATGTATTAATTTAACATAATGTTTATTTTTGTTTTATTTTGTGTATTTGGTTATTAGGGATGTGCATTCGTTTTTCCCAAAGTAGATAATTTCAATGAAATTGCCTAATTTGGTATGGTTTGGGAGATTTCAGAAAAATTCATTTTTCGGGTTAATGCACACTAACTCTGACACTTTAACATGCACTAACCCAAAAGTTGGGGCCCCCCCAAAAAAACAAAACCATGAACCAAGGGAAAATCAAAATTCCCACGGGGGGGGGGGGGGGGGGGGTCCCGAAAATAAGCCCGACACGATAGCAAAATCCAAAGCACATCTCTATTGGTTATGATGATGTAACTGTCTGTTTAACTGTGTATACATTGTGTAACCCACTCTGATCAATTATAGTTAGATGTAATAGACTATAAGAACATTAAATACATAAATATATAAATAAAATATATTGTTATATTTGTAGGTTAAGTTTAATGAAAGCCAGATAACAATACATTTGGCTGGTACACTGTTATAAGTTTAGCCAGTGCTGGTAAAGTTTGATAAGGATAGATTACAAATGCTTGCAGAAAGCTTCAGCAATGCTATAATCATTTGGATACAACTAGAGCAAAGTGAATCATTCCTCTGAAGAAACTTGAAGGAGCAATACATGGGAACTTTTCCTGCTGAAATGTTGGGAGTTTGTTGATGTTCTGGAACCTTTTTTTTTTTTATGGCATGTGTTCCTTCAGCTGCAACCTTTTGTCTTCATCATGCACAAATTATCTGATTTATTGGATCATGTATATTTAAATTATTTTTTAATGTTTTTTTATTGGTCTGTGATATATTTGTTCTTTGTCTTTTAATGTAAGCCTGAGTTGTGTAATATTTAAATAGGAATACATTAAAAATGTCATTAAATGTAGTTAAATTACATTTAATTTTGTTATTTATAATTTGGGAATTATTTATCATCTCATCTAGGTTTTATATGGGAACATGCCAACACCAGAGCCATTCTTTGTATGTAATGATTCAGAGGAAATGAATCAAATCAATGTGAATCTCAAAGTGGTGTTAGAGCAAATTGACAAACTAAATATTAACAAATTACTAGGGCTTGATAGTAGTCAACCCATGGTTCTGAAGAAAGTCAAATATGAAATGTCAGGCCTGCTACTGGTAATCTGTAATTTATTATTCCAATCTGCCTCTGTACCTGAATCCTAGAGGGTGGCCGATATAACACCAGTTTTTATAGAGAGCTTCAGTAGTGACTCAAGTAACTACAGACTGTTAAGTCTGACATCAGTGCCAAGTAAAATAGTGGAAGCTATTGCTAAAAACAAAATAATTAAGCTTATGGCTAAATGAGTTTTAGTGGGGACAAGTCAGCATGGATTTAGCAAATGGATTTGAGTTCTTTGAAGATGTGAATAAGTATGTGAACACAGGAAAGTCATTTGGCATAGAATATTTGGATTTTCAGAAGGCATTTGATAAATTTCTTCATAAGAGGCTCTTCAGGAAACTAAACATTCATGGATTCGCAGATTAGGTTTTACTGTGGATAGGTAAACGGTTAATAGATAGGAAGCAAATAGGTCAAAATAGTCGAAATAGGACAAAATGATCATTTTTCCTAATAGAAAAGGATAAAGTGTGGATCACGTCAGGTATCTGTACAGGGACAGGTGTTGTTTAACTTATTTATTAATGAGTTGGAAAAGAGAGCAATGATTGAAATGATTAAATTTGAAGATGACACCAAAACATCCAAAGTAGTTAAAACACAAACAGACTATGTAAACCTCATCAAACAATTCATATAGGGGTAGATTTTCAGACCAGCGCGAATAGCCTACTTTTGTTTGCGCTCCAGGCGCAAACAAAAGTACGCTGGATTTTAGTAGATACGCGCGTAGTCGCGCGTATCGGCTAAAATCCTGGATCGGCGCGCGCAAGGCTATCGATTTCGTATAGCCTGCGCGCGCCGAGCCGCGCAGCCTACCCCCGTTCCCTCCTAGGCCGCTCCGAAATCGGAGCGGCCTAGAAGGGAACTTTCCTTTGCCCTCCCCTCACCTTCCCCTCCCTTCCCCTACCTAACCCACCCGCCCGGCCCTGTCTAAACCCCCATCCTACCTTTGTCGGGGGATTTACGCCTCCCGGAGGGAGGCGTAAATCCCCGCGCGCGAGCGGGACTCCTGCGCGCTGGGCCGCGACCTGGGGGCGGGTACGGAGGGCGCGGCCACGCCCCCGGGCCGTAGCCACGCCCCCGTACCCGCCCCCAAAACGCTGCCGACACGCCCCCGAAACGCCGCGACGACCGGGCCCGCCCCCCGACACGCCCCCCTCCGAGAACCCCGGGACTTACGCGAGTCCCGGGGCTCTGCGCGCGCCGGGAGGCCTATGTAAAATAGGCTTCCCGGCGCGCAGGGCCCTGCTCGCGTAAATCCGCCCGGTTTTGGGCGGATTTACGCGAGCAGGGCTCTGAAAATCCGCCCCATAGAAAGCAATAAAAATTGTTTAAATAAACTGCAGAAGGCCCTTGCCAGACTTGAGAACTGAGTATCTAAATGGCAGATGCAATTTAATATGAACAAATGCAAAGTGATGCACATAGGGAACAGAAGTCGTAACCATGGATTCACAATTCTGGTTTCCATATAAGGAGTCACCACCTAGGAGAAGAATCTGTGTCATTGTGGAGAATATGTTAAAATGCTTAACTCAATGTGTGGCGGTCACAAAAGCAAACAGAATGTTAGGAATTATTCAAAAAGTAACGAGGAACAAAATTTAGAATATTATAATGCATCTGTATAGATGCAGTACTGTGTGCAATTCTGGTCAATTCATCTGAAAAAAAGGAACTGGAAAAGCTACAGAGGACAATGAAAATGATAAAATGGATGGAATGGCTCCATTTTGAAGGAAGGCTAAATAGATTATGGCTCTTCAGCTTGGAGAAGAGATGAAAGGGTGGGAATGTGATAGATATTTATTAGGGATGTGCAGAGGGATGCCATACGTTGCATTTGTGATTCGGATTCATCGGGGAGCAGATACGTTGCATTCGGCTGTATGGTGCCCCGATGCATTAATACGGCGATTTCTATTCGTGTCCCAGCTAAAATTAAAATTAACTACAACCCCCCACCCTCCTGACCCCTCCAAGACTTACCAAAACTCCCTGGTGGTCCAGCAGGGAGTCCGGGAGCCATCCCCTGCACTCTCACACCCTTGGTGCCGGTTTCATCATGGCGCCGATAGCCTTTGTCACAGGGGCTACCGGTGCCATTGGTCAGCCCCTGTCACATGGTCATCGGTGCCATCTTGTGCTCCTACCATATGACAAGGGCTGACCAATGGCACCGGTAGCCCCTGTGACATAGTATGGGCAAAGGCTATCAGCGCCATTTTGAGTACTGGCATCGGATAGCCGGAGTGCAGGAGGTCGCTCCGGGACCCCTGTTGGACCCCCAGGGACTTTTGGCCAGCTTGGGGGGGCCCTCCTGACCCCCACAAGACTTTCCAAAAGTCCAGCGGGGGTCCGGGAGCGACCTCCTGCACGCCGGCCGTCTAATGCCAGTACTCAAAATGGCGCCAATCGCCTTTGCCCTCACTATGTCACAAGTGCCAACGGTCGGCCCCTGTGACATAGTGAGGGCAAAGGCGATCTTCTGCCACAAGACTTTTGGCTGCTGCCACAAGACTTTGTGCTGCCACAAGACTTTTGGCTGCCATAAGACTTTTGGCAAGTCTTGTGGGGGTCAGGAGGCCCCCCCAAGCTGGCCAAAAGTCCCTGGGGGTCCAATGGGGGTCCCGGAGCGACCTCCTGCACTCCGGCCATTCGATGCCAGTACCAAAATGGCACCGATAGCCTTTGCCCATATTATGTCACAGGGGCTACCGGTGCCATTGGTCAGCCCCGTCACATGGTAGGAGCCCAAGATGGTGCCAATGGCCATGTGACAGGAGCTGACCAATGGCACCGGTAGCCCCTGTGACAAAGGCTATTTGCACCATGATGAAAATGGCAACCAGGGTGTGAGTGCAGGGGATGGCTCCCGGACCCCCCGCTAGACCACCAGGGAGTTTTGGTAAGTCTTGGGGGGGTTCAGGAGGGTGGGGGGTTTGTTTAAATTTTTATTTAGGTGGCCATATAATTCGGCGAAGATTCGTGTATTCCTGGGGAATCGTGATACATTTCGCTTCCCCATGAATGCTACGAATAGTGCAATATACATTGCGGATCGCTAATACGGCGAAAACGAATGCACACCCCTAATATTTATAAATCATGACTAGAATAGAAGAGATAAATAGGGAATAGTTATTTAGTCTTTCAAATAGTGCAAGGACTAGTAGATACTTGATGAAACTAACCAGTAGCAGATATAAAACATATTGAAGAAAATATTTTTTCACATAATGAATGATTAAGCTATGGAATTTGTTGTCAGAGAATGTGGTCAAAGCATCTAACATAGCTGAGCTTAAAAAGGGTTTGAACAAGTTTCTGGAAGAAAAGTACATAAACAATCAAGAGCCAGTTAGACTTGACTATCTCTGGGAGTAGGAAACAAGAAATTGTTCTATTCTTTGGGATCTGCCTGGTATTTCCTGGAGATCTGGACTGCCCACTGTCAGAGCCAAAATATAGAGCTTGATTGACCCTTAGGCCTAACTAGCATAGTATCTATTATGTTCTTATTATGTTTTTACTATTGTAATTATTTTTTGTATTTCACCCTAGGCATTCATGTTTTATGGCAGGGTGAGTAATAAAAGTTTATAATACATAAAGGGGTAGATTTTAATCGATGCACGAGCACGTCCATATGCGCGCACTACCTGGCGCGCACACATGGACACTCGATTTTATAACATGCGTGTACATGCCTTCCCCCACTGCCTTCCCTGCGCTGCCTTCCCCCGTTCCCTCCCAGGCCGCTCCGAAATTGGCCTCAGAGGGAACTTCCCTACCCCCCCTTGTCTTCCCTTCCCCGCCCTTTCCCCCCTAGCCTTCCCTGCATTTTTCTTTTGTTTCCAAACTTACTTCAGCCCTGAGGCTGAAGTAAGTTGAGTGTGCCGGCCGACTACTAGCATGCAATCCTTGGCACAGCGGCAAATGTGGCTGGTGGGTGTGAGGTTTGCCTGGTGACATGCCTACCTGGTGCAAAGATCATGCATCCCCTATATAGGATTTTAGATAGTGCTGGGGAGGAGCTGACAGTCATGTTACATATGGGCACCGACATAGGAAACTTTGGGAGTGAGGTTCTGGAAGCCAAATTTAGGCTCCTAGGTAGAAAGCTGAAATTCAGAACATCCTAGGTAGCATTCTCTGAAAAGCTCCCTATTCCATGTGCAGATCCCCAGAGGCAGGCAGAGCTCCTAAGTCTCAATATGTGGATGAGACAATGGTGCAAAGAAGACGGATTCAGTTTTGTAAGGAAATTGGTAACCTTTTGGGGAAGGGAGTCTTTTACAAAGGGATCGATACCACCTTAACCAGAGTGGAATCAGGCTGCTGGCACTAACCTTTAAAAAGGAGATATGTTGTACTGATGGACGAGAATGTGGACCCTTTGCTCGAGGGGAAGTTGGTGCTACCTGAGAGGCTGAACCCCCGCAGGTCCCCACCGTCGGGAGGCGAGGCTGAACTGATGCAGGGTCGGCTGGAGCTTCACCAATACCAACCCCGTTCCCTGCAGGTTGAACCTTTGGGTGCATGGGGCTGGCTGGTCTAAGGTGGGACCTTGTGAAGATGGTAGAGTCGCCAGTGTTCAGTCAGAAGTCAGAAGCCAGAGAGTCACCGATAGCCAGTCCAAGGTCAGAAGCCAGAGAGTCATCAGAAGCCAGTCCAAGGTCAGAAGCCAGAGAGCCATCACAAGCCGATCCAGAATCAGAAGCCAGGAGATCCATCCCAGGGGACCAAGGGAAAGGAGCAGGAACAGGAACAAGACTCAGAAGGCAGGAACAGGAACCAGAACACCAACGAAGCACAGAAGACCTTACCAAAGCAAAGCAGACTCATTGCCAAGTCAGGGAAGAGCAGGAGATGCAGGCCTAAATAGGCTTGGTGCGATGACAACTTCTTGTGGGTTCCGAGATGATTTCCTGCCGCTGGCCCTTTAAGGGAAGGCCTAGGTCGCACGCATATGCACCTAGAGAGGGAGCCAGGCCAGCATCCTGCAGCCCAACAGGGGCCCAGCATGGAGGTAAGAGCGGCAGAGGAAGACGCGGCGGGTCCAGAGTTGGGGTGGCCGGCAGTGCTCTTCAGGAGACCACGGGGGGGTCGGGCCGGCGCGAGCAGCGTGGTCAGAGTGATGCAGGAGAACGCGGGGGTCAGGCCAGTGTGAGCAGCGCGGGTGGAGTGTGCAACAATATAGAATAGCTTTTAAACTAAATCAAAGGGGAAAGCCGATAGTCGCTCAGCAGTGCATTTTCAGAGGGAGATATCGTCAAGGGATACTAGAAGCATTACTGTTAGAGCATCCCAACAGAGAGATTCCAATAATAAGAAAAGTAGTTCAAGTGCCTATAATTAAAGACTCACCTGAGCTAAAAGATTCCAATTTATGCTTGTCAAATGAAAAGCAGAATGTTAGTACAAACAAAAAACATATTGTGAAATGTTTCTATGCTAATGTCAGAAGTCTAAGAATTAAGATGGGAGAGTTAGAGTGTATAGCATTGAATAAAGGCATAGACTTAAATGGCATCTCAGAGACATGGTGGAAAGAGGATAACCAATGGGATATTGCTATACCAGGGTACAAAGAAATTATATTCCTATGATAGAAAGAAGCAACTTAATAGTGGGGTGGCGCTTTATGTCCAGGATGGCATAGAGTCTAACTGGATAAACATCATGTAAGACACAAAGGGGTTGATTTTAAAAGGAGTGTGCATCTATCCATGTGCACACAGTTCCCGGCGCACACACATGCATGCACCGATTTTATAACATACATGTGCCGGCATGAGCATGTTATAAAAATCCAATGGCCATGCGGCATGAGCATCTTATAAAAATCCAAAGGCCTGCGCGTGTAAAAATCGGGGTGTATGTGTGTGGCCTTATGCACGCATGTGCAGGCAGCACATGCAGGGGGACAAATTTTCAATTAATACACGAAGCGATGAAGTTGGGCCTCCCTCAGTTCCCTCCCATTCTGCTGCAATAAGGAATGGACTAGGAGGGAACTTCCCTACCCACCTACCTAAACTTCCTCCCTCTTCCCCTCTTCTCCGCACTCCCTAAACCCTCCCTATCAACTTACTTTTTCTTTGTTTTATTACTTGCTGCTCCTCTGTAACAGTAGTCTGTGCACACTGGCCGACTGCCGGCACGCGCTTCCCAGGGACAGCACAGAATGGTGCTGTCCCAGCCCAAACTCCACCCTACCCCACCCCCTGGCCAGATAACACCCTCCAGCCCGGCCCTTTGTAGAGATCTGGCACTTATGCGTGTATAGGGGTTTTCATGCGTGGCCAGGCCCGTTTTAAAATGTACTAATTGAAAAATCGTGTATTAATTGAAAATTTATCCCCCCTGCATGTGCTGCCTGCACATGCATGCATAAGGCCACACACATACACCCCGATTTTTACACGCGCAGGCCTTTTAAAATCTGGACTTAAATTCACAGTTGAATCTTTATGGGTAGAAATCACCTATATGATGGGGAAGCGTATAGCGATAGGAGTGTACTACTGTCCACCTGGCCAAAATGATGAGACAGACAGTGAAATGCTAAGAGAAATTAGGGAAGCTAACCCAACTGGTAGTACAATAGCAATGGGAGATTTCAATTACCAATTTTATAAACAAGAAGAGTCAGTAAGTAACCCAATCGGTAAACTGTGAAAAGCAAGGGCAACTGAATTAAATTTAAATTATAGCCTAAGTGACGGTGTCATCAAGCCAGATGTTGTGATTTTAACCCAAAACCCAACCGGTCTTCTAATCATTCACCATCACTGTAAAAATTATATTTATTAATTGAAGAAATATATTTTTTTTGTTTTTTATAATTTTTTCTGGGGAATTAAAAGTCTGTCAAAAACTTTCAAAATCAGTCTTTAGTAGACATTCAACTCCAATGACAATATGAAGAAGAGTTAATTAAGTAGCAGTCTCTCAGTGCAAAATATAAACACAGCCCAACAAGGCCGGTGTTTCGTGGAAAAGCTTCCTCAGGGGCATGTAAATAATGTTAACACAGGAGTATTTGCCAGTTCAAAATGGACACGAAGTCTCAGAAGTTCTTCTTCATCGCACAATTACCCCAATATTGATTGGGTAAGTGAAACATCAGACCATGCTAGAGAGATAAAGTTCCTAGATTGAATACATGACAGTTTATGGAGCAATTGATTCATGAACCAAAGAGAGAGGGAGCAATTTTAGATCTAATTCTCGGTGGGGTGCAGGATTTGGTGAGAGAAGTAATGGTAGTTTGGCCGCATGGCAATAGTAATCATAATATGATCAAATTTGAATCAATGACTGGAAGGGGGGACAGTAAGTAAATCCATGGCTCTAGTACTAAACTTTCAAAAGGGAAACTTTGATAAAATGAGAAAAATAGTTAAAAAAAACCAAACCCTGAAAGGTGCAGCTAAATGGTTAAGAGTATGCAACAAGCATGGACTTTGAAAAAAAAAACCCCAACAACTTAGAAGCACAATCCAGATGTATTCCATGCATTAAAAAGGTGGAAGGAAGATCAAACGATTGCCTGCATGGCTAAAAATTGAGTTGATAGAGGCTATTTTAGCCAAAAGATCTTCATTCAAAAATTGGAAGAAGGATCCATCAGAGGAAAATAGGATAAAGCATAAGCATTGCAAGTGAAATGTAAAATATTGATAAGACAGGATAAGAGAAAATTTGAAAAGAATTTGGCAGTAGAGGCAAAAACTCATAATAAATTTTTTAAAAAATATATCTGAACCAGAAAGCTTGCGAGGGAGTCGGTTGGACTGTTAGATGATCGAGGGTTTAAAGGGGCACTTAGGGAAGATAAGGCCATCAAGGAAATACTAAACAAATTCTTTGCTTCAGTGTTTACAAAAGAGGATGTTGGGGAGATAAGCTTTTTAGAGACTGTTTTTAAGGGTGACGGTTCAGATAAACTGAACCAAATTACATTGAACCTGGAAGATGTGGTAGGCCAGAATGACAAACCAAAGAGTAGTAAATCAACTGGATCAGATGGTACACACCCCAGGGATCTGAAAGAACTAAAAAAATTGAATTTCAGACCTATTTCAATTAATTTCTACCCTATCATTAAAATCATCCATTGTACCTGATGACTAGAAGGTGGCCAAAGTAACCCTGATATTTAGAAAGGGCTTCAGGGTGATCCAGGAAACTATGGAACAGTGAGCCTGAATTAAATTGCTGGGAAAAATTGTGGAAACTGTTATAAAGAATAAAATAAAAAAATATTTAGATAGGCATGGTTTAATGGGATATAGCCAGCATGGATTTACCCAAGGGAAGTCTTGTCTCAAAAATCTGCTACATTTTTTAGAAGAGGTGAATAAACATGTAGACAAATGTATACCAGTAGACATGGTGCATTTGGATTTTTAGAAGGTGTTCAACAAAGTCCCGCATGAGAGACTTCCAATAAAACTAAAAAGTCATGGGACAGGAGGCGATATCTTTTGGTGGATTGAAAACTGTTTAAAAGACTGGAAACAGAAAGTAGGATTAAATGATCTTTTATAGTGGAAAAAGGTGGAGTGGATTGGAGCAGAGTGCCTCAGGGATCTGTACTTGGATCGGTGCTTTCTAATATATTTATAAATGATCTGGAATGAGGTACGACAAGTGAGATGATCAAATTTGAGGATGACACAAAATTATGCAGAGTAGTTAAATCTCAAGCAGATTGTGATAAATTGCAGGAGGACCTTGTGAGACTGGAAGATTGAGCTTCCAAATGGCAGATGAAATTTAATGTGGACAAATACAAGGTGATGCATATAGGGAAACATAGTCCTTGCTGTAGCTACACAATGTTAGGCTCTATCTTAGGCGTAACCACCTAGGAAAGAGATCTAGGCGTCATAGTGAATAATACATTGAAATTGTCAGCTCGGTGTGCTGTGGTGGTCAGAAAAGCAAACAGAATATTAGGAATTATTAGGAATGAAATGAAAAATGAAACAAATGTTATAATGCCTCTGTATCACTCCATGTTGAGGCCACTTCTTGAGTACTGTGTGCAGTTCTGGTTGCCATATCTCATAAAAGATATAGTTGCACTGGAGAAAGTGCAGAGAAGGGTGACCAAAATGATAAGGGGCATGGCACAGCTCCCCTATGAGGAAAGGCTTAAGAAGTTAGGGCTGTTCAGTTTGGAGAAGAGATAACTGAGGGGAGATCTGATAGAGGTCTACAAAATCATGAAAGGACTTGAACGGTTAATGTAAATTGGTTATTTACTCTCTCTCGGAGTAAACGGTTATTTACTCTCTTCACGGAGTGCCCCCTAGAAGGACTAGGAAGCACTCCGTGAAGTTAACAAGTAGCTCATTTAAAACAAACTGAAGAAAATTCTTTTTCACTCAGTGCACCGTTTATTTATTTATTTATTTATAATTTTTATATACCGACATTCTTACATTAAAATGCAAATCATACCGGTTTACATAAAACAGAAAAAGCAGGAAAAAATATTTCCATAGTCAAATACAGAGAACATTTATAATAAAATTGTTAACAAAGGCATAAGGTAGGAACTTGAAAAAAGGTTACTTAACAGAAAACGTAAAAGAAAAAAATAGTAAATGAAGCACAAAGAGTTGACGTCGGGGGAGGGGCATGGTCACACATCGCAGTCACCCATTTCCCTTCACCTCCTGATGATAGTTCCGTTTCTTTTTTATTATTTAAGATGGTGTTCACTTCTTGCGGGGGCCCAGGATAAGCAGTTAAGCTCTGGAATTCATTGCCAGAGGATGTGGTTACAGCTATTAGTTTAATTGGGTTTAAAAAAGGCCTTCTATGTCTTCCAGGTTTACAGTGATTTAGTTCAGTTCATCTGACTTATCACCTTTGAAAACCACCTCTGGAACCGGTATCTCCCCAACATCCTCATTAGTAAACACAGAAGTAAAGAATTAATTTAGTCTTTCTGCAATGGCCTTATTTTCCCTAAGAGCCCCTTTAACCCTCGGTCATCTAACAGTCCAACCAACTCCCTCACAGGTTTCTTGGTTTAGATATATTTTAAAAAGTTTTTATTATGAGTTTTTGCCTTATAGATATTCATTTATCTTTTATTTCTGTGCATTCAAGTGGACTAACAAGGCAGTCAAACTACATAATTTTGAAAAATAGCAGTGGTGGGGCAGGAACAACTGGAGATTTCTCCCATCCCATTTAAATGCACAGATGGGAGGGAACCAGACCCATCAGTTTTTCTTTTCCTTTTATTGTTTCTTTTTTTAATATTATTTCTTTGATTTTCAAGAAACAAAAAAAAGAACAAATGAAATGAAAACCAAAATAAAAGAATAAAAAATTCAGTGCACATCCCTAGTGTGCACTTTCTGAAAGTCTATGACCGGTGGATGCCACCAATTGCATCTAGTAGGCATACTTTCCTTTCCTATTGTCTGCTATTGTATGAAAGGATAATAGTCATGTAATTTTGTGTTACACATACTCTACTTCACATGCTTTACTGTTACCTTTTGTGCTGGATATACCATTTGCAAAAGTGGTGCAACATGCTTTTCCTTTTGGATTAAACCTTTCAAGTGGGTGGTGGTTAGTATAATTTTAAGATACCACAACACACACTATATTAGTGCTTTGCATAGGTATTTTTCTGCAACGTGTGTTAAATTTATTGAGAGTACATTGTACAAATCTCATCATTGTGTACCTTTCCTCACTTAAGAACATAAGAAATTGCCATGCTGGGTTAGACCAAGGGTCCATCAAGCCTAGCATCCTGTTTCCAACAGAGACCAAACCAGGCTACAAGAACCTGGCAAGTACCCAAACATCAAGAAGATCCCATGCTACTGATGCAATTAATAGCAGTGGTTAACTATTCCTTAAGGGGCCAATTTTAAATTTTACGCACGCGGGGTACATTTGTGTGCGCTACCCGGCACGTACAAATGTACACCCGATTTTATAACATGCGTGCGCTCCCGCGCGCATGTTATAAAATCTGGGATCGGAGCATGCAAGGGGGTGCACACTTGTGCACCTTGCGTGCGCTGAGCCCAAGGGGAGCCCCTATGGCTTTCCCCATTCCTCCCCACCTTCCTCCCTTTCCCTATCTAACTCACCCCAGCCCTAACTAAATCCCCCCCTATCTTTGTTGCAGAAGTTACGCCGGCCTGAGGCCGGCGCACCATTCCCCAGCACAGGCTGCTGTGCTGGAGGACTCAGGACCGCCCCAGGAACACCCCCAGACCACTGCCCAGCCCCCAGCCTGCCCCAGCTTGCCACCCCACTCCTGGCCCCGCCCCCGGACTGCTGCCACGCCCCCGGGCCGCCTATTTTTGAAAGGCCTGGGATATACGCGCATCCCGGGGCTTGCACGCGCCGCCGAGCCTATGCAAAATAGGCTCGGCGCACGCAGGGGTATGTTTTTGGGGGTTACACGCGTATCTTACATGCGTAACCCTTTGAAAATCTACCCCTAAGTAAACTTGATTAATAGCAGTTAATGGACTTCTCCTCCAAGAACTTATCCAAACCTTTCTTGAACCCAGCAACACTAACTGCACTAACCAAATCCTCTGGCAACAAATTCCAGAGCTTAATTGTGTGATGAGTAAAAAAGAATTTTCTCTGATTAGTCTTAAATGTGCTACTTGCTAACTTCATGGAATATCCCCTAGTCCTTCTATTATCCAAAAGTGTAAATAACCGATTCACATCTACTTGTTCAAGACCTCTCATGATTTCAAATCACATTAAATCTTCACTGATATCTACTGTGCTGTTTGTACCTCTGACAGTGCATGTAAAACTGGCCCCCCAAACCCTAGACCACCACCAAAATTACACCTCAAGGTACTAGTTGACCCTCCTACAGTGGTAAAAAAGTTGACTAATATGTGTGCCTCCCCAGAGGTGCTCTCTCTCCCTCCCTCCCTCTCCACTCCACCCCTTCTCCTGCCTGAAACAGAATTTGTGATATTTATTGCAAATTCCATTTCTGGCATATCGCACAGCATAATGCTAGGAAAAAAGGCATAGTTATTTCCAGTGTTGAAACATGCGATAACATGCATTATGTTATCACAAGCAACGTTAAACATCCCTCATTTTCATAAACTCTTCCCTTCTGAATAAATTTTTTAGAATTTGCAGACTCTTCTTGCGATGAATTATTTATCACATATGTTATGGCATTACTGCAGGCGTTAGGGCCCTAACGCCTATGATATGGTCCTAACACAATTTGATTAATGACCCCCTTAGAAAGGTCCAAAGTAAGGTGTATAGCCAGGACTGACATTTGAGAGTTGTTGAGCAGCATTGTTGCTATCAGATTATCCTGGCCTGAAAATCCGGGGACTTGTTGCTCTCTCCCACCAACTCTCTCTCTCCTCCTCCTCCTCCGATTTTTCCTGTGTAGTTTCCTTTCAAAATTGCCTGTGAGGTACATACAAAATACCTGTGCACATGTGCACCTGTTGGTCGTGTGGATGACTACTAGGAGTAAAACAGATTGGGTACATTAAAAAATCCAATGGTATAATCCCTTACCAAAACATACCCTTCAGATTCAGAATGCTTTTCTCTTTAATCCAGCTTTAAACATGTGTACTGTGGCTTCTTCTAAAATTTCCCACTCAATGTGAGCATAAATTTACTTGCATAGAAGGTTTATAAGCATAAAGTTATATGTACATCAGGAGTAGAGACTGGACTGAGTTGAAACTTATGTGCATATGTTTTTATTTTAAAAATTATGCATATATTCTCCCAAGGGTAACTTATGGCTACCAGTTAGCAGGTGAAAATTTTTGTGCATACATTTCCTAGTGTAATAGTCAAAGCTAAGTTATATACTTAAGTTTGCTCTGAAAATCTGGTGTAAAGTCTGCATGTAAAAATACATGTAAACTTTATACCAGTGTGCACAGTTAAAACATTGTCCCCAAAACTGGGGAAAAGTTATTTTTGAATAAGGCCAATAGTATAGTTTATAATGTGTTTATTCTTAAGCAGCACAAACAAGTTCAACCAAGCTTGGACTGTCCATTAAAGCCATAAAGGAAGAACAAAGTCAGAGGTTTTAACAGCTGAATATTGGACTGATAAATCATTTGATTTTACCAATTTCTTTTGATTTTCTCAGTAGAACTGCTAATCTAGAGCTAGGGAACCATCTCTCCAAAGATTTCAATCAATCACACTAGACAATTTGTTTGTCCTCCTCCTGTTGCCCTTTCTACATGTCCCAATTGTCAGGTCTGACAGATTAAAGTCATTCCCCAATATTACTTCACCTCAGTGCCTGATGTTAATGCTGGATGCAAGGAAGGAGAGAATTTCAAGCAAAAGGAGGAAGAAATATATAATGAAAGGCATTTCTCTGGCAGCCCTGCTACATAAGAGACCTATCACTGTCAATTTCTACCTCACTATATCAGAAATCACTACTAGCTTGGTGGCAACAACATTCTTCGTTTCTTTTGCATTATAAAATTACTCATTACTGTGTTCATCAGCGAGCTAACAGCAAACCTCATTTTAAACAATACTCTCCCATAAATCTGGAGCATATGTTTATTTACATTCGCAAGAGAGTGAAAGAAGCTTCTAGTACAAGTAAATAAAATATAACCTATCACAACTAACTCTAGGCTGATTTCATGTTATACTGACAGACAAGTCAAAGTAGTCTATTACAGTAAGCTAGTCGATGGGCCAAGGAAAAGGTTAGGTGGTAGAAAATTCTTACTATTTTGCTGGTTTGACCCTAGAATCCAATCTCCCACTATACCACTTTCTTAAGAGAAAAAAAAAAGAAATGGATAGAGATGTCTAAAAGATGATAAGAATAACTCTATATACTTGGTACACATTTATAATGTAATAACATTTATCATATACCTCAAAATTCACATGTGAACGCCATGTCTAAGATATATATGTACACTGTTTTCAGAGGCCCTTCATAGAGCCAGCTAAGAGCTCTATAAGAATATTTGAATAAAGACATATATGAACTGCATTTATATTTGCAAAATATGATTGAATTATATCATTTAAAATCTGCAGCAATTTTATGCCTTCTTGAATTATATCAAGAATACATTTAAAAATTTCAATATTGATCTATGGCTCCCAGGCTCTAGAGATACATACATGTTCAGATTCATTCTTTTGCGCTTCCCTGATCTCTAGAAAAAAACTACTTATTTTGTGCTTGTAATGCTACTAAATTACATGAATGTCAAATATTTTGAACATTGTGGCTAATCCAGAATTTAAACTCTTTATTTGGAGATATCAAAATGATTTCTTTGACACAACATATCCAGTAGTCAATGTAGTTAGAAAACAGAATACATGGAGGCTGGCCAAACAGGGTAACCTAGTTAGGAAGACAAGTTTCAAATGGTTTTGCCTGGGTAAATAGGTATTTACCAGATAGCATAAGAATATAAGAACATAATATTTGCCATCCTGAGTCAGATCAAAGGTCCATCAAACCCAGTATCCATTTTTCAGCAGTGTCCAGTCCAGGGCAGAGTATCCTGATAGGATCCCAAAAGGTTCCGAGATTCCATTCAGCTTATCCCAGGGATAAGCCGGGATTTCCCCCAAGCCCAGCTTAATAATGGTTTATGGCATTTTCTTCCAGGAACTTGTCCAAATCTTTTTTAAACCCAGCTTCAGTAACAACATTTACAACATTTTGCAGAAACAAATTTCAGAGTCCAATTATACATTGAGATAAAAAGGGATTGACAGCTGAGCCCATGGAGGTGGAGGAGACTACAGAGCTAGAAGAGGAGATCATCCCCATGGACACTACAGAACAGATCCTAGAACCCAGCAAAGTTAGACCTAAGGTAGCATTTGAAATTGGGAGTTTCTAGTGGGTGGGCATTGGAGGTGAAACACCCACAGAGCTTCTCTCATGAACTGCATCACATTCATTAGTTAGCCCTGAACACTAGCAGAAAATCCGGTAGCCTTCTGTAAGTTAAAGACATGTTTTGATTTTTGTGAGAAACCCTGCTCTCTGATAACCCAAAGGAGGGACTGAGATATTATTAATGGTCTGAGGGGGAGGGACAGTAACAGGAGGTCTTGCAGCACTGTGAATGGGATGATTTGATTTGTTTTTGTGTTTTTAAATGCTGCTGTGTCACAAGCAATGAGCAATGCTGCATAGGACTTTTGCTATTGCAGTGAGGAGGATGGCAATGCTACAGAGAAACCTACAACAGCACTGTGAGTGGAATGAATTGATTTGTGGTGGGGAGGAGTTGTTGAAACACTGCTGTACCCCAGGCAGTAGCAAGGCTGCTCAATATTTTTGCTATTGCAGTGAGTGGGAAGGAAACACTACAGAGAACTCTACAACAGCAATGTGAATGGGATTAATTGATTTGCATTTTTTTTAAACACTGCTGAGCTACAAGCAGCAAGCAAGACTCCTTAGGACTTTTGACATTGTAGTGAGGGGGAGAGGAACCCTATAGCGAACCTTACAAAATTACCAAGAGTGAAATTAGGTACTTTGCTTTTTTTTTTCTTTTTTTTAGAAACTCGGCACTGAAGCAAGCAGCCAAAGTGCATAGGGCCTTTGCTATCGGACCAAGGAGGGAAGTGTCCCAACAACACAACTTGTGAAGGAGGCATGATTCTCCAGGAGCCAGGACCCAGGGAACACTCGAGCCTCCAGATCCCATCAGGATTACTAGGAGGCTACCACAGGGAAATATCCATGCCAGAAGTGGTATTTAAATGTGATGATTCAGAGGAACTGAAACAAATCTCAGTGAACCTGAAAGATGCAATAGGGCAAATTGACAAACTAAAGACAAGCAAACCACCTGGTTGAAGGAACCTAAAAATGAACCTACTATTAGTAACCTGTAAACTATCATTAAAATCATGTATGATACCTGAAGATTGGAGGGTGGCTAATGCAACTCCAGTTTTTAAAAAGTATTCTAGGAGTGATCCAGGAAACTATAGACCAGAGAGCCTGATGTCAGTGCTGGAAAAAAATGTTTGAAATTATTATAAAGAATATAAGCACATAAAATATGTCAGACCAAGGGTCCATCAAGCCCAGTACCCTGTTTCCAACAGTGGCCATTCCAAGTACCCAAACAATAAATAGATCCCATGCTACTAATGCTGACAACAAGCATTATATCCAATTGATTAATTGCAGTTTATGGACTTCTCCTTCAGGAACATATCCAAATCTTTTTTAAAAACAGCTAAACTAAATGCCTTAATCACATCCTCTGGCAATGAATTCCAGAGCTTAATTGTGCATTGAATGAAAAATAATTTTCTCCAATTTGTTTTAAATGTGCTACTTGTTAACTTCATGGCGTGATCCCTGGCAGCCCTCAATGAACTCCTGAGGCACCTTTGCTATTTCAGTTACACTGACTTCCAATTTATTTTGCTAGTTTAAATTCTTGGTTTTAGCGTTTAAATTCTGAGAGGTAATCTCCCCCACCCCATTTGAGAGGTAGGATAGGCAAGTATGAGAATAGGTGGACTGTTAGGTCTAATAAAAAATCTAAGGGGGGGGGGGTGAATTTTAAAAGCCTGGTGTGTGGCAAAGCCAGAAGATATGCACAAAAATTGGGCTGGCACATGCCGCATGCATTTTTAAAGGTGCCCGTGTGTTATATTTCCAGCAGTGAAAGCCTTTCATCATATGCAGCTCCAAAATAGAGCTATATTAGGAGCCTTGCCTTGGTTGTGGAATTGTCTTCCATTTTCACTATAAGAAGAAGTCAATCTTTGGGGATTTAGAAAATTGGTTAAAACATGATTAATGTCCTTTAAAAGTGATTGAGAATAACAGAGGTGGTACAGGGTACAAGCTATTTAGTCTTTCATATGGCAAGTTGCAATGATTGTCTTTTATAATTTCTTTTATGCTTCAGTTTTATTTGTTTTTGTTGTTTACTTTTATTTTAGTATTGCATTTTATTGTCTATCTGTTCTGTTTTATGTTATTATATATATTTTATGTTTGAACATTGATTTGGGTAATTTTATCTAGAAAGCTATTCATAAATGAAATAAAATGAAAATGAATAATGATGCATGTAGGGAAGAGCACCCCAAATTATAGCTATGCAATGCTAGGTTCCACACTGGGAATCATCAACAAGGAAAAGGACCTAGGCATCATTGTTGATAACAGGTTGACATCCTCTACCCAGTGTGCAGCAGCAGTCAAGAAAGAGTATACCAGGAAATATTAGGAAAGGAATGGAGAATAAAACATATTGCTTCTGTTTCCTTCCTTGATGTGACTGAACCTTGAGAATTGTGTGCAGTTCTGGTCATTGCATCTCAAAATAGATATTGCAGAATTTGAAAGGGTACAGAGAAGGATGACCAAAATGATAAAGGGAATGGAAGATTCCCCTATCAGGAAAGGCCAAAGAAGCTAGGGCTCTTCAGCTTGGAGAAAAGATGGATGAGGGGATATATGAATGCAAATCGGTTGTTTACTCTTTCAAAAATTACAAAAACTAGGGGATATACAATGAAATTACTAAGTAGGACATTTAAAAGAAATAGGAGAAAATATTTTTTCACTGAATGTATAATTGGACTTTGAAATTTATTGCCGGAGGATGTGGCAAAAGTTGTTAATGATGCTGGGTTTTAAAACGCTTTGGACAAGTTCCTGGGGAAAAAGTCTAAAAAACATTATTAAGATGGACTTGGGGGAAATCCACAACTTATCCTGGAATAAGCAGAATGGAATCTATCAACCTTTGGGGATCCTATCAGGAATTTGTGATCTGAATCGGTCACTGTTGGAAACAATCTACTCTGTATGGCAAACCTTATGTTCTTCTTATGTCCTCCCCTGGAGATTTCCTCTGGCTTCTCCATTCCTAGGGCTTTGTACCAATTTGATTGGTGTTTACATTGTCTCATTTGGAGACTTGGGGTATTTTTGCCATTCTGGGTGGCTATTTTGAACCTCGTAGTACATTGGGATCTTCATGCCATGCTTTGTGCTGCTTTGACTGTCACTTGGTATTTTTTCTGATACTTTTAATGGTTTGTACCCCCTTTATGATGTCTTGAGCTGTTCATGCAACACTTGATGTCACTTTGCCTCTCTCTTGCTGCCTTCATTGGTTCATGCCACTGTTAGTGCCCTTTTCTCCTCTTTTGAAGCCTTGATGTGTTCTGGCCCATCTTGCTGCTGCTTTGCTCCTCTGACAGTACCTTGCAGAACTCCTGCTACTGCTGGTACCATTTTGCCCCATTATAGATCCTTGAGCTATTCAGGACACTTTTGGTGCCATATTGACATTGTCTTGATGTGTTGGAGTGCCCTTCACCCTTCTGATGATGTCTTACAGTAAGTTTCCTTAGAAATTATTAGAAAACTCCAATTTGGGAGTCCAAATTATGCTGCATTGCTTCCCTTTAATGGGAAATGAATGAACAATTAAAAATGAATGAACAAAAAAAAATATTTATATGAAATGGATCAAACAAATGATTGTGACTTACGAAACAAACGAACCAAAACAAAATGCTTGCCTCTGCACATGTCAAGTGGAGAGACAAAGGAGAGGAAAATAGCAACAATGTAGAGACATCACGCATACGTGAACACTTCAAGAATGTATCCACATTTATTTACAAAATGCAAATGTATTTCTAAGCAATAGTTAATAAATGACAAAGATCTTACTGTTATTGAAATTGCTAGTTTGGCCAAAGGCCACTGAGACTTGAGGCCAAATTGAAATTTGGACCTCAAAAGCTTATTTGATCTCACTATTTAACATGGCGACATAGTAAATGACAACAAATGACTCAAATAGAATATCCAGTGTACCCAGCAAGATGAATGGAGTTGTAACTGCAGAAAAATTGCACCTGAGTTCCCACAGGATATCCCATTTCTTCATTTCTATCCTCTAGCCTCCAGGGATCCTCTGTGTTTATCCCTTTTCCTTTTGAACCCAATTATCATTCTTTTAGGTGAGCATTCTATGCATCTACCACCCTTTCCATACAAAAATACTTTGTTTTGGTTTGAAAGTATATTTCTTCTCTTTCACCCCGAGGCTATGGCGGACTGTCATCCAGTCATTGTGCAGCCTATATTACAAGGGGCTTATAAAGGGAGAAATGGTCAGATTATGGTGCCTTTGTAAGCCAGGACAGCCAGACTCCTTTCCTGGGTTGGTCCCTTCTTTCACACTGGTCTTTCAAGACCCTTACAGACACTGAACACAAATGGACAGAAATGGAATTCTCTGTTCCCTCTTTAAACCTCCTCTCCCATGGTCCGGGAGATCTCCCATTGCTCTCCTCAGCACTGACAGAAAGCCCTGGGTGCTTGCCTGTTTTTTGATCCAGTTTTGAAGCTAGGAGTTGAGGCCAGGAAGGAAAGAAAACTGAGTATGCTCAGCTTAGAGTACATGTGCTCTTTAGCATTCTCAATACTGTGGAGCATTCTCAAGCTATTTTGTAATTGCAACTTTGGATTATCTGACGTGCCCACAGGCCTTCAAGCTGATGGACAACTCCCCACAGTTTCCTTTTGAACATTTTGCAGAGAGCTCATTTTGCAAGGATTTTTTTTCATCTTGTGTATTTTGCAAATGCAAAGTATGTGCGGAAAGAATCACTTTGGGGGTCTTCCCTTTTATTCACATAGCAGGGGAAGTAATTTTCAAGTTTTTTTTTGTTTTTTTTTATAGACAAACTCCTGGCAGAAATCCCTTTGAAAATCGCCCCCCACAATTTTATTGACTCCATCTGAAAAAGTTAAAGCATGGATTTTATTGCAAGGTTCTTAAATTATATTTTCTTACTATTCAATCTCCATAAATCCCAGTACATGTTATTCCAAAGAGGAAGTTTAGTCCCATCTTGATAAAGGACATGAATTTCACAGAATTATATTATATTAATACCTCGTAGTTTAACCCTTACTGTCGGTCAGGAAAAGAAACTGTTAATACTGTTTGGGGACTATTCAGACCCCATAAACCAAAATTGGTACAATTCTGGGGTCTTTTTGAGCCCCGACCCAAATAACCAATAAATACTACAAAATAACTCTAGAAAAACATGATTTATTTTAACAATAATACAACTTGTATTAAATAAAAATGATTTATTTCCCATGAAAACAATTCTTTTTTATAAACTTAGGAAAATAAATCTTCTCCGAAATAAACATGTATTTTCAGTGACTCAGATAGACAATAATAAGTAATAACATACACATCAATACACATTTTTTTGACTGAACACAATCAGAACACAGCTTTATGACAGTTATATGCTCTCTGCAATACTCACATATCTGTGATTTGCAGTCTGCTGCTCTTTGAGAGACAGGGGAAAAGGGGAATGGGATTCAGACAGCAAGCAACGAGGGCCTCGACCTTTACAGTCTGGGGAAACAAATAAGCATGGGGGTAACTTGCTAGTGCGGTAGTTACTACCCTTAACCAATGAGCCTACATACTGTTAACACAATTCCATCATTGCTCTCTGCTTCAACAGCAAGGGAATAACAGAGAATTGGATTCCTACAGTAATCAATGAGGGCCCCGACTTTTACGGTTTGGGAAACTGATAAGCATGGGAGTAACCTGCACAGCACGGCAGATATTACCATAAGCTTGCTGGGCAGTCCTTTCCTGCCATCATTTCTCTGTTTCTATGTAAGTATAACATTACATTTTTACCTGGGATTGTGTGGTTCGGTACACTAAATGCATTTCTGATTGACCTGGTCAGATTAATGGTATTTTATAGTCTTTATGCGTTTAGTGCCAGTAAGAAAGGAACAGGTGCCAACTTTCTTGAGGTTTTCTGCTGATCCAAGCAGGATGATCACTAATCCAAAAATGGCAATTCCATCAACATTAATCAAAATTAAAAACATTAATGACCTGTTTATTTTGTGTTTGCAAGTAATCCTAAGAGATCCAGGTTGTCCATTCTATTTTTTATTGTGTCCAATATAAGGCTTTTTCTGTTCTCTACAGCTACAGTCATGCCAAAGTGCATTGTTGATAGCAACATTACCGTTTTAGACTTTCTGGGCACATAAGTAACTACAGTGCAATTCCCTTCAAAAGCAAAAATAGATAGGAATTTCTCTCTTTGGGACCATTCTACATTTCATTCAGAATCTCAACCTTGTTTCTCCTGATGGAATGCAAGTAGGTCAGGTTTTCATTTCACAATTCTTTTCTGCTAGATCTGTGCTGGTAAAAGTCATCACTGACAAAATTCCTTCCTTATTTGTAAAAGTGCTGAACAAGTGATTGTACAACATGACCTGACTAACTTATGTGCTGTTCTTCTCCAGCTTGTCTGCCCAAGTAAATATCCCCATTCATGGCAATCAGTTTGCCACCTCACAGCACCATCAAATCTTGATGCCATATTTTGAGTTTGCTAGGCATAAGGAGGGTAATTTTATAATACCTTGCATAACTTATGCATTGACAAAGTGCATAAGTTGTGCCAATTTTCAAAGCAAACTTATGCACCTAAGTTGGCTTTTAAAAGCAAATAAGCCACACAAACGAACCCACAAAAAGTTATGTCTGCTCTTGCAGCATGTAACTTTTGTGGATTAATCTAAGTGAACAAAAGAATGCATGCAAATCTTAGATCCACCCCTGGAATGCATTTTGCTTTTTATGCAGTAAAATATGCACACTAAACTCATATAGTGGGTAAAAGGAGCCATTAAAACACATAAATCTGTGCTTTATGCATGTTGATGGCTTTGGAAAATAACTCCATAAAGAGAAACTTTCAATGGGATTTATGAGAGTAAAATAGCATTTTATTCAAAGAAATGTCTTTTTAGAAAATTACCTGGCCAATACGTAGATAAACTTATGTGTGTATGTCATATTCATGAATAAGTTTACCTGGACAGAGCAGAGGCATTCCTGGGGGGAAGCTGGGGAGAGGTTTGGATTTGCATGCATACTTTTCAATTTTATTAAGGGGAAACTTGTATGGGTAGATTTGCTGGATAATTTTCAAAATAGATTTATGCAAGTCTGATTTGACAATTGGCATAACTTACACACGTTTTTGCCAACTTGCTTATAAAGGCTGTCTGAAAATTATCCCCCTACTGTCTAAAGAGGCAGTGGCATTTGAAGGCTGCACATCCACAATCAGGTATATGCCTGGCACATACCATTTTTTAAGTTTCTGCACAAACAATGTACTTGCCCACAGCATTTCTTTCAACCTGTGTGACTTTATTATCAAAATGCATATGCACTACTTCCATACTCACTATTGCATGAAAATAAGGATGTCCTGTCCATGGAGACCACAGCTCTTTCAAGGTTTATGGCCTCCATTGATCAAATCGCTCAAATTGAGGAGGTCTATGTATGCCTTTGGTTCAGTGTCATCCAACTGTTTCCATGTTATGTTAACAGGATGAATTTTGTTCCATATTCTGAACTTATGGTCTGCTTTCTAGTTTGTTTCTCTCAAATTTATTGAGAAAATATTATCAGACATAAATGGGGCAAAGATTTCTGAAATAGTTTGCCTCTGGTTTGCTCGTCTTAGCCCATCTTGCTCATATACAATGTCTTCAGCGATTTTGCCATACATTTACTCTAGTGCTTTTAGCTACCACCTGCCATTTCTTTCTCTTATGATGGCAGCATTTGGGATTTTTTTCAGGGGTTGGTGATTGTGATTCCTTGGTCTGTGAATCCTTAGGTTGACCTTCTTGATGCCAACCAAAAGATGCTCTTCTTCCTCATACCACTGGAGGACTTGCCATTTTGACTGCTGGTCCACCAACTCGTTGCCTGCCTGTTGAGCTTTTATGAGAAAAGTGATCTTCAGGTTCCAAGAAGTCATAACCCCTGGAAGAAATTCTGGATCATCATCACTGGAATATCCCTCAAATGATGAATCCCTGCCATCATCCATGAAAAATAGTCTGATCATTTATTCAGTCATGCAAATGTACTTCCTTGACTCTCTGGACTGTAGAAAAAAAAAAGTAATATGATGGTATAATGAAATGTAAGAAATAGAACACCATCGCCAAGCCCTGAAGAAAAACCTCCAAACATGCCACAGCTTTGGCAAGACAGAAAGAGGACAGGATACTCACCCACTTTCTAGAAAGTGCAGGCATACACAGACTACAACATTATCCCCTTCAACTCATGGCAGTGAAGCAACCAGAAGTACATACTGTTGAGGCACATTCCATACTGTGAAAGATATGTCCTCTTTCTCCTTTTTTGCATCTACTAATGGAGCAAAGAAGGCTATACACATATGCAAGAGGAAAAAATGTATGTGAGTGTTTTTGAGAGATCAAAGAAGTTATGACTTGGCTTTCTGGAATCAAGAAAGTCATTATGAGGCTATTGTATATATCTTTCAAGGTGTTCAAACACTTATGGAGAGATGATAATAAACATTTCCGAGGGCAGAGGTTTCAGATGAGATTTCTAGTCAATTAGAGTCAGAAAAAGCAAGGTTTTGTTTCCAGAAGAAGGCACTTTGAGTCTAAGCACAGCATAACACAAAATTATTCAAAGTTGTTAAATCAGTAGAGGATTGTGAGAAACTGCAAGAGGACTTTGCAAGACTGGGATACTGGATTATAAATGGCAGATGACATTTAATATGGACAAGTGCAAAATAATGCACTTAGAGAAAAGCAATCTAAACTATTGCTGCACAATGCAAGGTACTACATTAGGAGTCACAACTCAGTAAAAGGATCTAGGTGTCATCTTGGATAAAATCCTCTGCTCAATGCATGGTAGCAGCCAAGAAAGCAGATAGAATGCTAGAATTAGCAGGAAAGGAATGGAGAATCAAATAAACAATATCATGATGCCTCTGCATCGCTCCATGGTAAGAACACATCTTGAGTATTGTGTGCAATTCTGGTCACTGTATCTGGACCGGGAGGAACAGAGAGTGTCAGCTGGTGCAGGGGGTATTTGAAAGGGGGGGGGGTTTGTTGGAATGGGGTAATTTTAGACAAAAGGGGAGGGGTTTGGTAGGGAGCAGGTTATCACCACATGATTATAAGATATATATATTTTTTAACTTTTAGGATCCATGACTCCTTGAGAGGGGGTAGGGAAATGAGTGGGGTTTTTGGAGACCTTCAGGGAATTTGATACTTTTGGCATCATGCCCTGACATAATTCAATGCTGATGCTTCTTGGCCTTCACCCAATGCATGGCATCGGTACTGATGAAGCAAAATCCTTCATGTTTATTGGAAGGGAAGAGCTAAATAATGGTCTGTCTCCCTGGCCTCTATGGGTGCTCTGTGTCCCTGTTACTATGGCTGTGGTGTAATGGTAGTATGGGGTTTGTAATGGGATTCCGGAGATCACTATTACCACAAAGATGGGGAGGAGAGAATAAAAATGCCCTCCTTCCTGATATGTCTTCTCTTACAAAGGAACCTATGGGACAAGAACCAATCCAATTAATCCCCCAGGGGTAGAGAGGGAAGGCAGAGTCTTGTAAGTGCAACAGACAGATATTATAAACAAATGCAAAATTGCAAGGGTCACAACCACAATTATATATGATCTGTTGGTATCATAAATAGTGTAGGTAGCCCATATGTTTTAGGCAAAAGCACCAGAGGTTTCAATCATATACCAGCCTATTCTCTACTATCCCTTTATCATTTTTGCTTGCAATTAAATTAGCTAGTAGCAATTATCTCTGTAGCTACTGGTACTTTTAAAAGTATCAAAGTACTCATTAATTAAATGATATCCACAGGCAACTCTCTGATGTACAGTGATGAAAACTGTGAAAATATCACCCCCACTAGCTTGTGTGATACTTAAACAAGTATTGTCTTATAATTTATAGCATGGTACTTAGCTTCAGAAGTTTTAAAATGCCATTGAGATGCAAAGTGATCTTAGCATCATTCAAGCAGGAGGGTGACCAACAGCCGACACTGCAGTGACTGGATAATCCACAATTATCTGCCTCAAGATCCAGTTAAATAAATTCATAGTTTCAAGCATTCTCCTAACTTTAGGACAGCTCTTTGGACCAGACAAAACTTAGCAGGATAAGTCATCCAGCTAACTCTGAATATCAAAGCCAGATAACCGGCTAACTCAACTCCTCCCAATTACGCCCCTGGAACACTCCTAACTTAGGCCTGGATTCATCATTCTTCCAGAATGATGAATCCTGTGAAAACGGGGGACGGGGGAGCGGGCCTGCAAAAGCCTGCAGCCTTCACACCACAGTGGTGTGATTTCGGCAATCACGGTGCGCCGGCTGTCGGCTTTCGCACCAAATAGTGCCACTGTGAAAGGTGGTGCTATTCGGTGCGCTATTGTGGATGATAATGTTAATAGCATTATTGCTGGCAGCGAAGACACTGCCGACTCCGCCCCTCTCCTCCCCCTAATTTGCATTATATTGCATGCGAAAAGGCCTTTGCATGCAATATGGCCCTAACGCACGCGATAAAGCTTTAGAAAATAATCCCCTTAGCTGGCTAAATTCTAGTTGGTTATCTTAGCTAGCTAGAATTTATCCAGATAAGTGCCCAAATATTTATTTAGTTGGGTAACTTCTGAGTTAACCGACTAATAAGGTCATTCTTTATTGTGTGATGTGCCAGTATAGCAGCAGTATTATTAAAATTAGGGAAAGGGGAGAAGTATGGGTGGGGTTTGGCTGGAGTTATCTCCCACAGCGCTGCAGGCGATAATGTTTTTTACATTATCGCTGGCAGCACCACGGGAAATAACTACACTTTTTCCCGTGGTGCTATAGGGCGGAGGTGTGCGGTGTGGCTTCATCATGTTGGTGCGGCCGGCTGCCCACTATCGCTCCCACCCCTTTTTTTTTCATAACACATCATTCTGTTATAAATATAGCAGAATGATGAATCTAGGAGTAAATGCTTTTGAATATGGACCTCCATGTGTCTGCTGTGAGGACACATATTGAAGTCACCAGCCCTCTTCTCTTTTTATGACATTGGTCAAAATATTAATGGGGCAAATCAAATGATGTGATTTAAAATCTGATCAATAACACTCAATGCACCAATGCTGATGCACACAGTAGTTGATGAAAAATTTAAAAAAATTTGAACACATTTGAAAAACCTACCTAGTGTACCTATGAAGAGTAAAATTAAGAGAAAGTCAGAGATCCTGCAATGAAAACATGTGAAAAATAAAGAAACATTCTCTAAAAAAAAAAATCAGGATTCCATTAAACTAAAAATTGAAGGGTCCCCGTGACATGAGGTGACCTGCACACGCTCAGTAGAACATGGTAAAAGCTTCCAGACGTTATAAAGAAATGTTCACCAGCTGAGCTCCATCAGATGTCACCCCCCCCCCCCCCCACACACACACACACACACACACCTGTGAGGACAGCATCCTGCGAATTCTTGGAAAACATCAGACTCACTTATATTATAATATTTAAAGCAGCTTAGTTCCATTACTGAGAGCTGGCACATTTTAATGCATACTGACCAGAGTTTTCAATGCCAAGATTTACATTCTGGGCAAACAAACAGAAAAGCCCAAAAGTCTGCAAACAAGTTTGCTTGCACAGTTTTAACTCCTGGCTGCTTTGTCTGCCCGTTCAGCTATAGAGCTGAACAGCGGAGTTCATACTTCTTCGAGCTCGTTAACCTGCTTCCTTTGCCTCGTGTTATCCTGCTCCAGTACAGGCCATTTCTTGTCATCATTAATGCCATCTGCCCCCTGTTATAGACTGTCCTTGTAAGAATCACTGAGAAAGGGCACCATATAAATATGAAAAAAAAAAAAAAAAAAAGAATTGTTCCTGCAAATTCAAAAGGGGAAACAATTTACAGGAAAAATTGTACAAGTAAAAATGTGAAAACTTTTGGTTGGACTATTTCCCTTAAGCACTAAATTTAAATTTCTGCTTGCACAAATTTTATTAGTGGATCTTTTTCCCTTCTGGGGAAATTAAATCCTTGCCCAAAAAGTATATTATTTAAAAATTGGGAAACAAAACTGACATATATTTATGAGTTTTTTCACCCTACTTGTACCCCAAGCTTAAATCTGGTCTTTTGATTTTCCCAGCTTTCCAGACAGAAAGTAGAATAGAAGATTTCTTATGATCTGTAGAGCTCACCCAACAAATCTGTGGCTTTTGGGAACCATCTTACCACAGTCACAGCCGGCGCCGCTATCCATCTGAGCTAGTCATCCGGATAACTTAGCCAGGATATTCAGTGGTGCGGCTGCATTGCCGAATATACCTGATAATCTAAAAGTTAGCCAGATAAGTTTACCTGGCTAACTTTAGGATAGGTCTCTGGTGCAAGGAGAATTAGCCTTACCCTACCCAGCTAAACGATGACCACTGATCGCGGGCAGACATTCAACTGCTGCCACATAGCCAGATAAATCAAAACTTGTCTGGCTAGAAAGTAGCACTGAACATGGACCTTTGTATTTTAAAGTATTAATCATAGCCTGAGCCGGGTCAGTGCCATTTTCTTGTATGGAAGTAACTGATAATGGCTCAAACTTCTACTGCCATTTACGACTGTAACACCAGCAGAGCAGGATCAACTGGGGATCTCTCCTGCTCCTACAGAAAGAATACCTGGAGTAAGAAGAACCAGGGTGGATGGGAGGGGGGGGGGGAATTGAGACAGGGCCCAGGAAGGATTTGTGGGTGAGTGGAAAGGAGAGGGAGGTTGTAGTGGATTGCTTTATTTTTTAAATTAAACAAATGCAAACTATCACAATTTAGCTCAGTTTTCTTTCATTTTGTTTTAAAAGTTAAATGAAATAAAATAGGACATTTCATTAAAATTCCCAATTTCATTTCCAATAAATCCATATCCCTCCTTGGTTCTTAGGGTGGGTTGAACTGATCTCATGTGGGAGGCTATGTTACATTTCCTACCCACAATGGTGTCACACAAAACATTTTAAAACAAATAACCTGAACTGTAACAAATGGCTGGCAATAAAAGTTTGGAGTTAGAATCAAATTTAAGTTCCTTCTCCATCACTCACTATAACCTTAACCAAGCTACTGACAGTAGCAGCACACATTATCGAAGGTGATATGCTGTGCAGTGCCTTGCAGCTCTTTGCTACATATTCCATAAGAATCAATCATTTCTGGTTGCTTTGGAATTAGTCAACCCTTCAAAATATATTCCAATATCTTTTTTGGTATACATGTGTATACTTTGAGCTATACATTTTGAGGATAAATTTCAAACAACTCTGTGTGGCCTAATATATGCATATATATGGTCATGCGTAGATCTACAATAATGCACATGTTTTATAAAGAACACACAATTCTACCCCACAACATATGCACATGCGTATGCTTACATGCAAATACCTGCAATGCACAGAGAGCAAGTATGCTCTTTTCCTACACATTTAAAAAAATCTCAGGTGAATTTTCAAAGGCGTTATACACTTAAATGTAACAGACTATCCCAGTAATTTTCAAAAGCTATTATCAGTTCTGTTTACAGTGAAGAAAACAGGGGCTTGTACAGAGTTTAATTCAATGCTTCCCCTCACTGTGAACCCTGGAACTCAGACGTGTAAAGCTGACCTGGGAGAACTGTGAGCAGAGAGGGTCTAACTCTCGTTCTATGCGCCCCTGGATTCAGTTCATGGAAGCCATTCTGCTCAGGGGTTACATACATAAGTGAGTTGCCAAATATCGGGGAGATTTTTCAAAGGCCAACACGTGGAAATCTCGGCGTTTG
Source organism: Rhinatrema bivittatum (assembly GCF_901001135.1). Classification (NCBI taxonomy): domain Eukaryota; kingdom Metazoa; phylum Chordata; class Amphibia; order Gymnophiona; family Rhinatrematidae; genus Rhinatrema; species Rhinatrema bivittatum. The sequence continues at coordinate 54,256,861 of NC_042620.1, read as the reverse complement.
CACGCGTGGCCGGGCCTTGAGCGGGGCGAGGCCCGGCGACGTGCGTAAACCCTAGTACGCGCACGACTGCCGGGCCTCTTTAAAGGGGCCCATGGATTTTATAGCATGCGCAGGCCGGCACGCGCATGTTATAAAATCAGCGCATCCATGTGTGCGCGTGTGCGCACATTTTAAAATCTACCCCTTTATGCGCAAGTCTCTAATAAAATAGAAACTACCTAAATATTATTCCTAGCAGTGTTATTCCTATCATTTTATTAAATGCTTAGGGGTAGATTTCTAAAAAATACGTGCGCGCGTCCATGTGGAGGCGCGTGCAAGGGGGGTATATTTTTGCGATTTTTGCACAACGACGCATCACTGCTTTCCCCAGTTCCATCCCAGTCCTCTCCAATTAAGGAGTGAACTGGAAGAGAACTTCCCTACTCCCTACCCTAACCTCCCATCCCCTTCCCCTCTCCTCCCCAACCTCTAAATTTAAATTTATTTTTTTTTACCTTTCGGGCACAACGTACGTCAGCTCCCAAGCTGAAGTAAGCTGCGTGCATCGAGACAGAGAACAATAGCGCTGTCCTAGCCCCTCTCCACCCAAAACACGCCCTCCGGCCCACCCCTTCCAAGAGGCCCAGCACTTGAGCACGTTTTGGCCTTTATGCACGTGGTCGGGTCTCTTGGAAGATTTGCCCGGCGCATGTAAGACCCGGCCACACGCGTAAAGGCCGGGATTTATGCACGCCGGGCATGTAAAATCTGTCCTTTAGTTTTGAATTCAAGAAATAGTTGGGCTACATTTGCAAGTCAGAGAATGTAAAGTCTTATTCAGCAAGGCAATTTTTCCAACGGTCAGTGAATCAGTCTGCTACATTTTAACATAAGATTCCCAGTAATTTGCTCCACCATGTACAATAAAACTGAATGATTTATCAAGCTTTCAGTGCTTGTGAGAGTCATCTTTCTTCAAAGCTGAAAGCAGACTTTATAAACAGTAAAAGAAAATTAAAAAATAACACTGAAAAGCAATGCAGAAAGTTAAAGATGTGACTCTTAAGAACAACTCACCTGTGGAAATGTACTCCATTGTCCCCACTCAGACATCACACAGTCATCAAGACAGAAAAGGGAACAATTTTGAGTATCAGTGGGAATTTCATACTGACTGCACAGTGCGCTTATTACTGTCTCACCTTCACCAGTCTCAGTTCCATTCACACATCTGTAGAAGAAGTAAAATACAGCAATAATTACTTATGGCATAAATAGAAATTCCTGCCTCCATACTTGCTTTATAAGCTGTACATTCAATGTTTCTCATTAAGAACATAAGAAAATGCCATACTGGGTCAGACCAAGGGTCCATCAAGCCCAGCATCCTGTTTCCAACAGTGGCCAATCCATGCCATAAGAACCTGGCAAGTACCCAAAAACTAAGTCTATTCCATGTTACCATTGCTAATGGCAGTGGCTATTCTCTAAGGGGCGGATTTTAAAAGGAGCGCGAATAGCCTACTTTTGTTTGCGCTCCAGGCGAAAACAAAAGTACGCTGGATTTTAGTAGATACACGCGGAGCCGCGCGTATCTGCTAAAAACCTGGATCGGCGCACGCAAGGCTATGGATTTTGTATAGCCGGCGCGCGCCGAGCCGCGCAGCCTACCCCCGTTCCCTCCAAGGCCGCTCCGAAATCGGAGAGGCCTCGGAGGGAAGTTTCCTTTGCCCTCCCCTCACCTTCCCCTCCCTTCCCCTACCTAACCCACCCGCCCGGCCCTGTCTAAACCCCCCCCTTACCTTTGTCGGAGGATTTACGCCTCCCAGAGGGAGGCGTAAATCCCCGCGCGTCAGCGGGCCTCCTGCGCGCTGGGCCGCGACCTGGGGGCGGGTACGGAGGGCGCGGCCACGCCCCCGAACCGCCCCGGGCCGTAGCCACGCCCACGTACCCGCCCCCAAAACGCTGCCGACACGCCCCAGAAACGCCGCGACGACCGGGCCCGCCCCCGACACGCCCCCGACACGCCCCCCTCGGAGAACCCCGGGATTTACGCGAGTCCCGGGGCTCTGCGCGCGCCGGTAGGCCTATGTAAAATAGGCTTCCCGGCGCGCAGGGCCCTGCTCGCCTAAATCCGCCCGGTTTTGGGCGGATTTACGCGAGCAGGGCTCTTAAAATCCGCCCCTAAGTGAACTTAATAGCAGGTAATGGATTTCTTCTCCAAGAACTTATCCAATCCTTTTTTAAACACAGCTATACTAACTGCACTAACCACATCCTCTGGCAACAAATTCCAGAGTTTAATTGTGCGTCGAGTAAAAAAGAACTTTCTCCGATTAGTTTTAAATGTGCCCCATGCTAACTTCATGGAGTGCCCCCTAGTCTTTCTACTATCTGAAAGAGTAAATAACCGATTCACATCTACCCGTTCTAGACCTCTCATGATTTTAAACACCTCTATCATATCCCCCCTCAGCCGTCTCTTCTCTAAGCTGAACAGCCCTAACCTCTTTAGTCTTTCCTCATAGGGGAGCTGTTCCATTCCCTTTATCATTTTGGTAGCCCTTTCTGTACCTTCTCCATCGCAACTATATCTTTTTTGAGATGCGGCGACCAGAATTGTACACAGAATTCAAGGTGCGGTCTCACCATGGAGCGATACAGAGGCATTATGACATTTTCTATTTTATTCACCATTCCCTTTCTAATAATTCCCAACATTCTGTTTGCTTTTTTGACAGCCGCAGCACACTGAACCGACTATTTAAATGTGTTATCCACTATGACGCCTAGATGTGTTTCTTGGGTTGTAGCACCTAATATGGAAACCAACATTGTGTAATTATAGCATGGGTTATTTTTCCCTATATCCATCACTAGGGATGTGAATCGTGTGCCCGATCATTTTTTACTTTTCCTAGAAGCCTCTCATGAGGAACTTTGTCAAATGCCTTCTGAAAATCCAAGTACACTACATCTACCAATTCACCTTTATCCACATGTTTATTAACTCCTTCAAAAAAGTAAAGCAGATTTGTGAGGCAAGACTTGCCCTGGGTAAAGCCATGCTGACTTTGTTCCATTAAACCATGTCTTTCTATATGTTCTGTGATTTTGATGTTTAGAACACTTTCCACTATTTTTCCTGGCACTAAAGTCAGGCTAACCGGTCTGTAGTTTCCCGGATCGCCCCTGGAGCCCTTTTTAAATATTGGGGTTACGTTTGCTATCCTCCAGTCTTCAGGTACAATGGATGATTTTAATGATAGGTTACAAATTTTTACTAATATGTCTGAAATTTCATTATTTAGTTCCTTCAGAACTCTGTGGTGTATACCATCCGGTCCAGGTGATTTACTACTCTTCAGTTTGTCAATCAGGCCTACCACATCTTCTAGGTTCACCGTGATTTGATTCAGTCCATCTGAATCATTACCGATGAAAACCTTCTCCATTATGGGTACCTCCCCAACATCCTCTTCAGTAAACACTGAAGCAAAGAAATCATTTAATCTTTCCGCGATGGCCTTATCTTCTCTAAGTGCCCCCTTTAACCCATCGATCATCTAACGGTCCAACTGACTCCCTCACAGGCTTTCTGCTTCGGATATATTTAAAAAAGTTTTTACTGTGAGTTTTTGCCTCTACAGCCAACTTCTTTTCAAATTCTCTCTTAGCCTGTCTTATCAATGTCTTACATTTAACTTGCCAACGTTTATGCTTTATCCTATTTTCTTCTGTTGGATCCTTCTTCCAATTTTTGAATGAAGATATTTTGGCTAAAATAGCTTCTTTCACCTCCCCTTTTAACCATGCCGGTAATCATTTTGCCTGCTTTCCACCTTTCTTAATGTGTGGAATACATGACTGTGCTTCTAGAATGGTATTTTTTAACAATGACAACGTCTCTTGGACATTTTTTACTTTTGTAGCTGCTCCTTTCAGTTTTTTTCTAACAATTTTTCTCATTTTATCAAAGTTTCCCTTTTGAAAGTTTAGCACGAGAGCCTTGGATTTGCACACTGTTGCTCTTCCAGTCATTAAATCAAATTTGATCATATTATGATCACTATTGCCAAGCAGCCCTACCACCATTACCTCTCTCACCAAGTCCTGTGCTCCACTGAGAATTAGATCTAAACTTGCTCCCTCTCTCGTCGGTTCCTGAACCAATTGCTCCATAAAGCTATCATGTATTCCATCCAGGAATGTTATCTCTCTAGCGTATCCCGATGATACATTTACCCAGTCAATATTGGGGTAATTGAAGTCTCCCATTATTACCGCACTACCAATTTGGTAAGCTTCCCTAATTTCTCTTAGCATTTTACTGTCCGTCTCACCATCTTGACCAGGTGGACGGTAGTATACTCCTATCACTATAGTCTTCCCCGACACACAAGGGATTTCTACCCATAAAGTTTCAATTTTGTATTTAGTCTCATGCAGGATTAAACCAACAGTATATCCTGTTGGACTCTATGCCATCCCGGACATAAAGTGCCACACCTCCTCCCAGGTGCTCCTCTTTGTCATTGCGATATAATTTGTACCCCGGTATAGCACTGTCCCATTGGTTATCCTCTTTCCACCATGTCTCTGAGATGCCAATTAAGTCTATGTCATCATTCACTGCTATACATTCTAATTCTCCCATCTTACTTCTTAGACTTCTGGCATTAGCATACAAACATTTCAAAGTTTGTTTTTTGTTTGTATTTTCATTCTGCTTTTTATTAATTATTGGAACCTCACTGTCGGGATGCCCTAATTCTAATGCATCATTAGTATCCTTTGAAAATACCTCTCTCCGAACCATGCACTGCTGAGCGACTGTCGGCTTTCCCCTTTGTTCTAGTTTAAAAGCTGCTCTATCTCCTTTTTAAAGGTTAGTGCCAGCAGTCTGGTTCCACCCTGGTTAAGGTGCAGCCTATCCCTTCGGATGGGCTGCACCTTCCCCTTCCCAAAAGGTTCCCCAGTTCCTCCCCCTTCCCCAAAAGGTTCCCCAGTTCCTAACAAAACTGAATCCCTCTTCCTTGCACCATAGTCTCATCCATGTATTGAGACTTTGGAGCTCTGCCTGCCTCTGCTGACCTGCGCGTGGAACAGGGAGCATTTCAGAGAATGCTACCCTGGAGGTTCTGAATTTAAGCTTTCTACCTAAAAGCCTAAATGTGGCTTCCAGAACCTCCCTCCCACATTTTCCTATGTCGTTGGTGCCCACATGTACCACGACAGCCGGCTCCTCTAAAATCCTATCTAGGTGACGCGTGAGGTCCCCCACCTTTGCACCAGGTAGGCATGTTACCAGGCGATCCCCTCGCCCACCAGCCACCCAGCTATCTACATTTCTAATAATTGAATCACCAACTATGACAGCCGACCTAACCCTTCCCTCCTGGGCAGTAGGCCTTGGGGAGATATCCTCAGTGCGAAAGGACAATGCATCACCTGGAGAGCAGGTCCTTGCTACAGGATCCTTTCCTGCTGCACCTGGTTGGTGCTCTCCTATCATGAGACCTTCTTCCTCCGAGGCAGCACCAGGGCTGCCAGTCTGAAGTTGGGACTTGATTATTATGTCCCTGAAGGTCTCATCTATATACCTTTCTGTCTGCCTCAGCTCCTCCAGGTCTTCCACTCTAGCCTCCAGAGATCGGACTCTTTCTCTGAGAGCCAGGAGCTCTTTGCATCGCATGCACATGTACAACTTCTCACTGGTGGGTAAAAAATCATACATGTGACACTCTATGCAAAAGACTGGGAAGCCCCCCCCCCCCCCCCTCTTGCTGCTGGACTGCTGCCTTCATCTCAATTTTGATCAGTTACTAGTTAAGTTTTAGGTTGCTATGGGAGTAGGAATGTGTCTAACGTTCTTTAAATGTATTAGTGAATATTAATACATGATCAAATTCTCAATAAAGTTTTTGATGATGTTTTTTTTTTTTTTGTGAAAGTGGCACCTGCCTATAAATTAAGGGATGAGCTAGGGGTGGGTGGGTTAGGAAATACAAACAGTCTAACTTCAGTTAGTCAGCCAGAGTGACTCACTCCTCTCTTGATTAACAAATGTTGGTCCCTATTCAAACCCTATCACACTACCTCAACACCTTTCCAAGGTGAGTAACTGAGCTGAACCATTCAACTTTTTTACTTAGGTATACACTACTCCTAGCTTATTTCTAGCTTCTGGCTACTTTTGGGGTTTTTTTGTGTGTGTGTGTGTGGGTTTTTTGTGTGTGTTTTTTTAATACAAACACTCAGTTCTTTAAAAGTCTGCAGAACACTCAGTTCTTTTTAAATGTCATTCATCAGACATTGCTCAAGGAAGGGACTTTAAATATTCCAAAACCTTGTATCTTTAATAATTTCTTAGCCTAATAAAGACATCTTCTTCATCCAACCCTTTGTTGCCTTTAATTTATTTGTAAATTTAACCTGGTAAGCTGTTTCTGTTTCCCTAGACGTCATGAAAAAATGCTTCATTCAGTGCACATGTGGTGGAGTACATATTCCCCACAGCGGAAATAGGCAAAGGCAGTTTAACAAAAAGCATGACACATACCCCTAGATTCATCAAAATGGATTATTAACACGTTGATAATGCCTGCGTTAAGAAAAAGGAGTGTGTTTAGAATTACCACACTGTAACTTACTGCTTTGCTTCAGTATTATCTCAACGCACAATAAAGCTCTGGAATTTGTTGCCAGAGGATGTGGTTAGTGCAGTTAGTGTAGCTGGGTTCAAAAAAGATTTGGATAAGTTCTTGGAGGAGAAGTCCATTAACGGCTATTAATCAAGTTTACTTAGGGAATAGCCACTGCTATTAATTGCTTCAGTAGCAAGGGATCTTCTTAGTGTTTTGGTAATTGCTAGGTTTTTGTGCGCTGGTTTGGCCTCTGTTGGAAACAGGATGCTGGGCTTGATGGACCTTTGGTCTGACCCAGCATGGCGATTTCTTATGTTCTTATGTGCAGTAAACTTAGCACATCCTGTGATAATCTATATCACAGAGGGGGGAGGGAGGGAGAGAGAGACTACCTATAAGTTTCTCATAGAAATGAAGTATTTATATCTCTACAGGAGGGCCATCTAATAGGTTGAGGTGAGGTATTGGTGGTGGTTTAGGGTTTAGGAACCAGTTTTGCATGTAGAGTGAGATGTACGAACAGCACAGTACACCTTGGTGAAGCTTTGACGTCATCTGGAGTGAGCAAAATCTGATAAAGATGAAATTTCTACTATGCTCTCTCATCCTAGTTTGATGGACTCTATAACAGGATACCTTCAAGCTAGGGTGAAATAACATAGTACAACATTCCATCTTTGTGAGACTTTCCTCACTCCAAATGATGTCAAATATTTACCAAGGTATACTGTGCTGTTCGTACATCTCACTCTACATGCGAAACTGGCCCCTAAACCCTAAACCACCACCACCACCACCTAACCTCGACCTATTAGATGGCCCTCCTATAGAGATATAAATACTTCACTACTATGAGGGCCTCACAGATAGTCTCTCTCTTTCTCTCTCTCATGCCAAAATCCAATGCTAAAAACGTATTATTATGGGCATATTGCACAGCCTAACACCAGGAAAAATGGTGTAGTTAAAACCATGCAATATTGCCCCTCTTTTTACTAAATCCCACCCCTCCAAAAAATTTGCATTTGCACCGTGCATTATTGTTCATAATGCATTTTGATGAATGATCCTATATGTCATGTAAGGAGGGTACGGAATCAGCCCCAGAAAGATGTATGCAAATGAGTGAATGGAAAGCTTCTGTTCTGAGAGTCTACAAGGATTTCTACAGTGGAGTTTTGGGTAAAAAGGTGGGTCTAGAACTCCAAGCTACTCTCACCATGACTGGGATTAAAGGGAAAAAGGCCTGATGGGATAGAGGAAGCAGACTGGTATTCCAGCAGCAGACAACCTGTGTAAACAGTTCTTGAGGGAGAGAAGTCTTTAGCAGCACAAAATAGATATTTTGACTCGGAGTTAGATCATGACAGTCATGTAGTTCAGATGGGCCAGGATCATATTTTAGCAAGACCACCAAGTACTTCTCCCATAAGGGGAATCATTTGGACTGGCCCAGCATAGTTGCTAGCTAGAGGAAGGGAGAGGTTCAATGAAGGCAGAGTTCCCAGTTAGGAAACTTCAGCTCTCCCTGTCTCCCGGACCCCCGCTGGATTTTTGGCAAGTCTTGTGGGGGTCAGTAGGCCCCCCTCAAGCTGGCCAAAAGTCCCTGGGGGTCCCGGAGTGATCTCCTGCCCTCGGGCCATCGGCTGCCAGTAATCAAAACGGCGCCGATAACCTTTGCCCATACTATGTCACAGGGGCTACCGGTGCCATTGGTCAGCCCCTGTCACATGGTAGGAGTACAAGATGGTGCTGATGGCCATGTGACAGGGGCTGACCAATGGCACCGGTAGCCCCTGTGACATAGTAGGTCAAAGGTTATCGGCGCCATGATGAAACCGGCACCAAGGGTGTGAGAGTGCAGGGGATGGCTCCCGGACCACCACCCCCCCCCCTGCTGAACCACCAGGGAGTTTTGGTGAGTCTTGGGGGGGGGTCAGGAAGGTGAGGGATTTGCTTAAATTGATTTATTTAGGCGGCCGAATAATTCGGCAAGGATTTGTGTATTCGTGGGGAATCGCGATATGTTTCGCTTCCCCATGAATACAACGAATATGGCAACATCCGTTGTGGATTGCCAATACGTAGGGACCGAATGCACATCCCTAGTTTTTAGACTATAGCAGTAACTTACAAGTTATGACCCTGTGAAGATATACTTTTTGATCTCCAGGAGTCAATATTATCTATATACTCAGGGCATACAGAATCCCTAGCTAATCTCCTTGTATTTCCTAAAAGCAATAATGTTCTGCTATATCCAATAGCTCTAGCTTTTCTGCTTATTTCCATTATCTAAGCCTCTGTTCTCCATTCCTACTTCTCTTCTTGATTATCTTCTCCAGTTATTCTTGCTGTCCTTTTCATGAATGATGAGTGAGCTCTGTTAGCCATAAGTTACAGCTCTGAGTGCTTGAATAAGTGTCAATATCATATCTGCTTCCAATCTACCGGACCTGTGTGTTGAGATCGTGGACCCTTTCTCCATGACATTATGAAGATAGTCTCAAAGGTGGAGCCCCTGAGAGATTGTCAGTGGAAGGCGGTGCAAGCAATTAATCCAAACAAATATTAATTCCTACCAGTCTACGTTCCACTAAATTCTGTCTTTAGAAGTTGTGGTCATTTGTGAAAGGAAATTGAATCATGAAAAGTACTGGATCAGGACAAAGCAGGAACAAGCTGAAGCTGGATCTGGACGAAGCTGGAACTAGCTGAAGCTGGATCTGGATGAAGCTGGAACAAGCTGACGCTGGATCAAAATGAAGCTGGAACAAGCAGACAGGCCTCAAGAATGAAGCTGGAGTAGCCTGGCCGACCTCACTCACCCAAGACTGTTGCCAGGACATAGGAACAGCTGACGGTTGCACTTTAAAATAGGCTCCGAAGCAGATTCTGTGCCTCAAGCCTGTTTCTTTAGCTGCCGCCTCTTTAAGACGTCCAATGACGTCACTGACGCGCGCATGTGCGTCCCGGAGGGGGGCGTGCCCAGACGCTCTCAAAACTAGAGATCCGAGCCTGTGATCGGCCTGCAGCCCTCAGCGAGTGGTGCAGCCAACCCCTGAGGCTAGAAACACACCCTTCCAGACTCGCCGGAGCAGGTAGGAAGGTCCGGCCGCGACAAGATTTAGCTTTCACAATGTTTTCTGTGAAATTTTCCACCTTTCCAGAAGTTTTCAAGAAAGTAAAGCTTTAGGAAAAACATGCACTCTCTCCCATTTTGTGCAAACAAACTGACTTCAAAACAATTTTGAATTGTATTGCCCAATCCTTAAATCTGGCTCTTAATCTGGATTAGCTAGATCAACCATAATTGGTCCAGCAGCTTCTTCCTGCCCTCTTGGTCTCCCAGTTCAATAAGGACCAACTTCTACCGTGACTATAGTATCATGAGTCTTTATTTTAACCCTGTACTTTAACCCTTCCCCTGCTCCTCTGATCATTTAATTCGAGCGAGAAAAATTATCCCATCCACTACTGCATTGTAGTGACAGTCCTCAGCAAAGCCACACCATTGTGTTAGGTTAAATGACCAATTGTTCCATCATTGCAATAAAAACATAATAAAACAATACTGTAGAATATCTTGTTTGCTTTCACTCACCTGATTTTTCTAGTTTGTATTCCTTTCCCACAGTGCAGGGACTTCTCCCCATTGTCAATTTTGCAAGGAGACCAAGGACCTACTACCCAAGAATACTGATTGCATTCACTGTAACATGGGATTGCCTCATACACCTGCAAAGGAACAAAAATTAATAATTGAAAGAATTCTATTTTAAAAAGATCCACTACTACAAAGATGTAAAATTGCACAATAGTAAATACTAAATAAACTTCAATAATAGTATTTATTCAAACTGATTGGTCAAAAGCTAGTAATATACCCTGGGCCTAATTAAAAATACTGAATCTCAGACAACAGAACAAAGCAGTACCAGCTCTATACCTTTAACAAGAAATTCCATTGCTTTATCATTTCCAAAACTCTTCATTCAGCCTTTGATCAAATGTCTCTGTTCTTGGTTTTACAATACAATGTATCCTCTTGGTACAGTGACGCTTTACTGGAAATATATATACGGCATTGGTTTTGCAGGTAATGAGTCCTTAACATCAATGACAGCGCAGAAATGCAGTAATGTGCATTTTCTGACATTTGTGTTAATATGTAGTCACTTAATTTCTCTTGGACTTCAAAGTAAATATCACTGTACACTCATGGGAATAATGCCATTTTCTATTGATTTCTTTAAATGTGTAAATACAATTTAAAACATAGACACTTTATTACACCATTGTTATAAAGTTTAACTTCCTATAGTAATGATATGTTAATGATGACTTTAGAATATTCACTTTCATGTTAGTTTAAATTGTTGTTTAAATTGACATAATCATAGTGTTTTTAATGAAAATGCAAACGTACCCCTTCCATGTATTTGCTTACATTGTATTTTATTTAACTACTTCCTGAATAAAAATAATTTCAGATTGTCTACCTAATTTTGGCTCCATTTAAAATATAATGCTTTTCATTGTTCAGTACAAAACACAATGTACTAACTGACAAACTGCTTCATACAATCTATAGCACTACAGTATGTCATAAAATTGTCTATTGTTGCTGCTGCTGCAGAACAATTTAGCATGCAATTATGACAAAGTTTTACTTTTTTTCTTGTAAGATATAGCTAGATTGCTCTTGGGTCCCAAAATTTCTTTAAAAATGGAAACAATTGCAGATGCTTATGCATGCACCAGAATTAACAATGGAAAAAGCATTATTTGCAACATTTGGGGACAATACACAATAGAGCAGAATAATCTGAAAACAAGACTGACAAAGTGTCAGCAATACTTGAGGAAAAGCAAATGAAAAGAGTTTATTTCTTTAGAAAAAGACAAATATCCCACAAAGTAGGACTAATTGCAAGACTTTCTACTCAGCACTGAAAAGCATGTAAAATGAATTCTGAAAATGCGGGAGAAAACAATAAGAGAGGACAATGGAAATGGTAACATAGATTTTTCAAGCATCAAGCTGCAAAAAGCTGTACACATCAGAATCTCAGAACAGTGAATACAATTTAATAAGTCTATATTATTTAGGTCCTAAAAAATTATTTAAATAAAAATGTCAACTATTTAGAAATGGGACAATTTAAGATCCTAGTGACTTGGAATTTGTTTTCAATTTTTCAACCTGGTCCTTTGTTTATTAAGGTCTGTGGATCACAATTTGTATTAGAGAAATAGATTTTGGGCCCATCTGTAAGGGTTCTTCCTTACCCCCTTAAAATGCAAAGAAAGCAAATCTAGGCTGTTAGTTTCAAAATAATATATATACTGTATATGCAGAAAAAGTGGCAAAAAACAAACAAACCCGGTACTCTGACACACCTTTTAAAGCTGCCAAAACTGATTAACTAGGCTGTTATTGGAATTTCTTCATCACTGAGTCCCTCCTATTTACCCTCTCCATACAATGATTTATCAAAAGTTTTCTTCCAGTCATGACTGATAGTGAAAACTTTGACAAATGGTGTTCCAACCCATTCCCATCTTCCTAACAAAAAATAGTACAGAAGAAATAAGCAGGGAAAGAAATCTAGCGAGCAGTCCATGATAGGGGGTGAAGTACTGATGTTCATTACCTTGCACGGAGACCTTGGAGTAAACATGTTTGATGATCTTTAGATAGTGAAACAATGCAATAAAGCAGTGAAGAGAGCCAGAGAAATGCTAGACTTTACCTAGAATTGGGTGTCCATTTCTGGAGGCCATATCTCTAAATGGATTGTATAGGCAGCCCAGAGAAAAGCTACCAAAATGATGCAGATTCTACAATACAAGTTCTATGAAAAGGGAATTAAGGACCTAAATATGTATGCTCTAGAGGAGAGAAGAGATAAGATGCATTCATATGCCTCACAGGTATCAGTAGTACTGCCCAAGAAACAAACCTTTTTCAGTGGAAAGAATGTTCTAGAATGAGAGATCATGTTAAAGGTTTCCAAAGTGGTAGACTCAGGATCTGAGTCTACCACTTATACAGTCTTATATGCACCCCGAGTGCATATAAGACTGTTCGTATAACAATGGAGTTGCCGAATTTGAATGGAATAAATGTTGTCATTATATACTGATTTGAAGTATCGGGACTGTATCACTTCATTCCAGCATTCGTGTTGGGTTATTATATTTAGACTCAGGATCAACATCATAAAATATTTCTTCATAGCAAGTGTGGTGAATAACTGGAAAGGCCTCCCCGGGGAGATGGAGATGGAAACAGTGACAGAATTCAATAGGGATGTGAATCGTTTTAGGACGATTAAAATTATCGTCCGATAATTTTAATATCGTCTTAAACCGTTATGGAACACAATACAATAGAGATTCTAACGATTTATCGTTATAAATCGTTAGAATTGTGAGCCGGCACACTAAAACCCGCTAAAACCCACCCCCGACCCTTTAAATTAAATCCCCCACCCTCCCGAACCCCCCCAAATAACTTAAACATTTCCTTGCCAAATCCTACCTCCTTCAATCCCCCACCCTCCCGAACCCCCCCCCCAAATGACTTAAATTACCTGGGGGTCCGGAACGGCAGCGGTCCGGAACGGGCTCCTGCTACTGAATCTTGTTGTCTTCGGCCGGCGCCATTTTCCAAAATGGCGCCGAAAAATGGCGACGGCCATAGACCAACAGGATTCGACGGCAGGAGGTCCTTCCGTACCCCCGCTGGACTTTTGGCAAGTCTTGTGGGGGTCAGGAGGCCCCCCCCCAAGCTGGCCAAAAGTTCCTGGAGGTCCAGCGGGGGTCAGGGAGCGATTTCCTGCCGCGAATCGTTTTCCGTACGGAAAATGGTGCCGGCAGGAGATCGACTGCAGGAGGTCGTTCAGTGAGGCGCCGGAACCCTCGCTGAACGACCTCCTGCAGTCGATCTCCTGCCGGCGCCATTTTCCATACGGAAAATGGCGCCGGCCATACGCGTATGGCCGGCGCCATTTTCCGTACGGAAAACGATTCGCGGCGGGAAATCGCTCCCTGACCCCCGCTGGACCTCCAGGAACTTTTGGCCAGCTTGGGGGGGGGCCTCCTGACCCCCACAAGACTTGCCAAAAGTCCAGCGGGGGTCCGGAAGGACCTCCTGCCGTCGAATCCTGTTGGTCTATGGCCGCCGCCATTTTTCGGCGCCATTTTGGAAAATGGCCGCGGCCGAAGACAACAAGATTCAGTAGCAGGAGCCCGTTCCGGACCGCTGCCGTTCCGGACCGCCGCTGGACCACCAGGTAATTTAAGTCATTGGGGGGGGGGGGTTCGGGAGGGTGGGGGATTTAATTTAAAGGGTCGGGGGTGGGTTTTAGCGGGTTTTAACGATTTTAACGATATATCACGATATTTTACCCCCCCAAACGGCAACAATACGATTCCCTCCCCCTCCCAGCCGAAATCGATCGTTAAGACGATCGAGGACACGATTCACATCTCTAGAATTCAAGAGAGTATGAGTTCAGTACAGATGATTCCTGATGGTGGAAAGGTGAGGGGAAAGCTATCTGTCAACTGGGGTACATGGCACTTCACCAGGAATTCAATCTGACAGGCTAGATCAGGGGTCCACAAACTCGGTCCTCGAAGGCTGCAACCCAATCAGGTTTTAAGGTTGGCTACAATGAATATGCACAAGCTCTATCTGCCTTCATTTTAAGCAAATAGCTTTTGTGCATATTTATTGTGGAAAACCTGAAAATACAACAGGGTTGTGGCCCTCAAGGACCTAGTTTAGGGACTCTTGGACTAGATGGATCTAAAGGTCCTTATCTGCTGTTATATTCCATGTTTCTATGAACAAAATCACAAGCAAAACAGATTATATGCTTGCACAGTCAATAGAAAAACATCTTAGAAGCAGGATAAAATCAATCATATATTTGTTCTTTCAGATCAGGATTTCCCAGGAAGTTGATGGTGAACCAATACCATCAGAACCATATAATAGAAAAATCAAAAAACCAAGTATTCAGTATTCATAGAAAAACACCTTTAACTGACTACATTAAAAGAAAAACAGTATAAAAGCTGACATTTCTTGATGAACATTTTTTAAGGAATTAAAAAAGTCCTTGCATTATGTTTCTTTTACTATGTCTGACTAAATGTGTGTTTTATTTAATGAAGAGTTACTAGCCAACATTTCTTCAGTTTCTTATATTTGAAAAAGAATAGATAATCTGATTAAGGGTGAGTGCAAAAATACATACATCCTAAATGTTTACAGATTTTTCTTTCCATTAGTTTAAATGATAATGCCAGTGTGTGACTATAATGGGTCAGCAATGTTTGTTATTTGTTTCTCTAGTTTCCAGAGATTATTTTTCTTGTGTTAGATTACTCTCCAAAATCAGCAAGGCAAAGGGCAACTTACTCTTGAGAAATCTCTACGTTCCTGGTGGTATCAAAAGTTTATGAAGATGAAGTATTGACTAAAAACAATAGACCATCAATCTCATACAGTTTGTACTTTATATACTCCACTTGACTGCCTATTAGCGGTTAAGTGTGTGGTGCGGCAGTGTACCTCAGGGTCTTTATCGCTTTCTGAAGCAGAGTTCAAAGAATTCTTTTCTGGCAAAGTAATTTTGAAAAAAGCATCTGTATCAGAGTGCTGTCATATTTAGGATCTTATAAAGACAACTGCTTCAATTGCAGGAAATGGATGTAGGTCTAAAGTTATCATAACAGCTAGTGCTCAATTTTACCTCCACTGCAACAGAATGGCTCTGGTGATATGCAGTGCCCTTTTCAAATGACCGGTGAAGAGTTAGCCAGTTTAGAAACAGAACACAGGGAGTAGAATGCCACCACTGTCTTAGTCAAGATGAGATCTATTTTAATGCCTTAGAAAACTTAGTAAGAAAAGAAGAAATTTATGCCGTGCATTGTAAATCGTTGCCCCGTAGTGATTTTACATCATTGTATGTAGGAACTTGTAGTCCTGCTTTTAAATTTTGGAACTATAGGCCCAAATATGCAATGGGGTAAATACAGAACTTTGCTTGGGCTCTTGGAGGGTCAGTGCAAAAATATCTCAGTAATGAAAGGCAAGCATCAAAGCTTTTCTCCTTAGAATTGCTATTGTGAAGCATTTTAATTCAAATTCTAACATTTAAACATTGAAAATGATGACATGTAAGGCCTCTAAAACCCAACCACCTTGTCCAGTCCTGATGCCCGCCTCCTCCTCATTACTGACTATTATATCACTGCTAGCTGAATTAAAGGACAGGTGCACTAAAGGGATTCCCATTTTGGTCCATTGTTAATGGCATTAACATCATCATCACCATCATCATCAATAACTTGCTTCAGATGCAGCAGAAATCCATTATTCAGACTAGTTAAATCACAAGAGGATTTGTGATAAAATGCAGGAGGACCAGCGGCGGATTCCCGAGGAAGACCGGCCTGGGGATTCGCCGCCCAGGCCAGCCCAGGACACATCACGTGGTCTGCCGAGCGCGGCTCTGTCACGGCCGCACACATACTGAGCCAATGATTTCAATGTATTATCCACTATGACACCTAGATCTAGGCTGTTCACAACAGTCTCTCAGTTATTTTCTTTTTGGAGTTTGTATTTGTAACCCCTGGGTGGGACGGATCCTTTAACCAATACCCAGGGGCACATAGAAAGGAAAATAGAGATGGACTCTGTATGCACAACTGCTGCAAAGTCTCTAGACATCTCCTTTCCTCCCACCAGATAGCTTACTCTGAGTCCAAGGGGTTCACTAAGTGGGGATGAACAATAGCTTTTATACCCTGCTTCTTTGCAATTAAGCCCTTTTTCCATGTTCAATTTACCACATTAATAATTACATAGTCTCTGCATACAAATAAAGCAGGAGAAGAATGGTGGTTTCCAACTTCTTTACTGATAGTTGATTAGAAGTTTAAATGTTATTTAAAACTGAATTTTCTTCATAGTTCAAGTAAATAAATAAGATAGCAAGAAGATATAATAAACTTGTGACTCCAATTTTTCATCAAAGTCTCTATTGTCAACTGTAAATTCTTAAATTTATACTGAATTCCTTTTGTTCTCCAATTTCTTTCTCCACTATCCCAGTAGATTGAATGTAGTCCAATCCTTCATTAAATCCTAATTTAATTTTTAGATCTTCCCACTGAAAGTGGTTAGAATGTATATGGTCCCAGTATTTAATCAGGACTTAGTCCCAGAAATCCTTTTGACATATTTTAACTCCTCCAGACAGCACCACAAGGGTACTTTACTCTCTTTCTTGAATCCTTTAATCCTTAGATAGTGCCTGGCGGATACTTCTCACCCTTTCATGTAAGACTTCCCGCAATAGCAACAAAGTTCTTGTTATCTTTATATTGTATCTTCTTTGTCTCTCCTGGTAATGCACCTTACTGGGATCCCTTGCTTTAGATGGAATTTGTAACACATCTGTATCTTTCTAGATGTAAACTTTCCTCTTTCAAAGATTTGGTATACTGATATTCAGGTACTATGGGTTATCAGTTCCAAGTAGGAAAAAATATTAGATAAACTGAAAAAGGGGAAAAATCAAGCAAGAAGCAGGAAGGCTAGAATAAAACCTCTGTGCCTCCAAACAAATGAGATATTTCAACAAAGACAGTTAATGCAAAAATATTCTTCCTCTGTAGCTAGGACACACAATCTGCATGTTCCCACAAAGGGGAGCAAAACTCAAACCTTTCTCACTTATTTCCCCATTGAACCTTCCCAGCTTAATGGTGCACTCCTTTAGTAAGGAGAAACCAAAAGCCCCTTGCATCTTTGTGTGACTGAGACCTTAAGCATTACTACAAGAGGGATGGCGGTGAGGTGGGGTGTGAGGGAGAAGCACAAATGCATTGGGGCCCGGGTACCAGAGACCCACACTATACCACTGCAATCCAGTAAATGGCAGGGATCATGCAGAATGAATGAATGAATTTTATTTATTTAATAATATTTATAAATTGTTTCACTGATTTCAAAAAATTGCCTGAAGCGATGTAAAAAATAATTATATATAACAATTCCATTAATAACACATGAAGAAAATAAAAATAAAATAAAACAATAACTAATAAATTAAATTAAAATAACACATCGTAATAATGTGGGACCCATTTCCTACATTTCTTCATATGTCTCACTGCCTTAATACACCTATTCAGATATTAAAAGAATAGGTCATAAACCAGGTTTTTAGATTTCTTCTGAAATTTTTCATATCTTCTTCTCCCTCAATTCAAGAGGGAGCTCATTCCACAATACTGGGACACTGCTGCAGCAATCAGAAAAGAAAACAAAATGTTAAGAATTATTAGGAAGGGAATGGTGAATAAAATGGAAAATGTCATAATGCCTCTGTATCACTCCATGGTGAGACTGTACCTTGAATACTGTGTGCAATTTTGGTACCACATCTTAAAAAATATATAGTTCCACTGGAAAAGGTACAGAGAAGGGCAACCAAAATGATAAAGGGGATGGAACTGTTCCCCTATGAGGAAAGGCTAAAGAGGTTAGGGCTGTTCAGCTTGGACAAGAGATAGCTAAGGGAAGATATGATAGAGGTCTATAAAATCATGAAAGGACTAGTACAGGTAAATGTGAATTGTTATTTTCTCTTTCAGATAATAGAAGGACTAGTGGCACTCCATGAAGTTAGCAAATATCACATTTAAAACAAATTGGAGAAAATTCTGTTTCACTCAATGCACAATTTAGCTCTGGAATTCATTGCCAGATGATGTGGTTAATGCAGTTAGTGTAGCTGGGTTTAAAAAGGTTTGGATCATTTCTTGGAGGAGAAGCTCATAAACTACTATTAATCAAGTTGTCTTAGTGAATAGCCACGGCTATTACTGGCATTAGTAGCATGGGGTCTATTTAATGTTTGGGTACTTGCCAAGTACTTGTAGCCTGGATTGGCCACAGTTGGAAACAGGATGCTGGGCTCGATGGAACCTTTATCTGACCCAATATGGCAACTTCTTATGTTCTTATGATCTTTTCAGCAATTTTGATTGACAAAAACATTTTCCAGATGGTATTTGTAGCAATGATTTCCCCTTTGACCTTAGACTCCTATTTATGTTTTTTCTTCAACCTTGAGGAACTTATCCCTCAAGAGCCAAGACTTGGCTCTTCCTCCAAGCCTTCCCTTAAGCCTAACATTGCAACAGTACTTTCATTTAGCCCAATAGACTAAATGACCGACCCTGCCACTGTATATTCATACGTTCTCATTCTCCAGTTTTTTCTGTCCTTTATTTCCTGGCTACTCTAGCCCCCAAGTTCATTCTCCCTGTTATTTGTAACTGCGCCTCGGCCTTCCTGTTATATGGTAATGTTCAGTTAATCCCTAAGTTTGATGTAAACCGGCCTGATATGAAGCTTGTCATGAAGTTCGGTATAGAAAAATGTTAAATAAATAAATAAATAAATAAATAAATTAAATATTCCTTAAAAGGCCCTAAAAGCCAAAGTCAAACACTTAAATCTACAACATGATGAAACTAGAAACCACTGGAGCTGTAATAAAAGTGGACTGGCTGGAGTTCTTCTGAAGTGACCTGTTGCAATGCATGCAGTGGTATTCTGGATTAATTGAAGTTTTCATATCAAATTCCCAGAGTGAATGTTTTGAATCCTGGCTTAGCACTTGACAAAAACGTACTCATCTTTTTCATATAGGGGTAGATTTTAAAACCCCTGCGCCGGCGCGCCTATTTTGCATAGGCCGCCGGCACACGCAAAGCCCCGGGACGCACGTAAGTCCTGGGGCTTCCTAAAAGGGGCGGGAGGGGCATGTCTGGGGGCGTGTCCGGGGACAGGGGGCGGTCCGGGGTGGGTCCGGGGGCATGGCGACCATTCGGTGGCGGGCTGGGAGGGCGGTCCTGAGTCCCCCGGCACTGCGGCCTGTGCCGGGGGATGCTGGGGCGGTGCGAGCAAGTTACGCCTGCTTCAAGCAGGCGTAACTTGCCCAACAAAGGTAGGGGGGGATTTAGGTAGGGCTGGGGGGTGGGATAGATAGGGGAAGGGAGGGGAAGGTGGGGGGACGTGGAAGGAACGGAAGGCAGGCTGCGCGGCTCGGCACGCACAGGCTGCCGATTTTGCGCAGCCTTGCACGCGCCGACCCCGGATTTTATAAGATACACGCGGCTACGTGTCAACAATAATCTAGAAAACAGGAAGTATTAGCAGGTACAGCACTTAAACTTGAGAAAACTAGGAAGGACTTCAGGTACAGGGTTTGAGATTCTAAATGTATTTATTTAAAATGTTATCATTTACAAAATTATCTCCTACACTTTTCAGAAAAAAGACCAAAAGGGAAAATGAGAGAAGAGATGGGGATTTTCAGAAACCTAGAGTGCAGGGGGATGACAATCTGCATGAATTCTGAACTCCCACATATCCTAATATAACTTTGATATAACTTTGCAGGTTCTCTGTACAGGAAAGACTATGTATATTACGGTAACAACGTAACCTACAGATATAGACAGCTGCCTCCATTTTTATACATGTGAGCTTCAAGCAAGACTACAAATATTTTCAGATGGCTAGAGCACATTGATATTCATAGGATGTACAAAATAACGTACATTACTTTCAGTCTTTTGTTCCAGATCAGAACGGACATTCTCTAAATGCTGAATTTCTGTTTTCTGGCATCTGTTTTATGTTTCATATCCTCCACCTTATTTATCAAAGATTCTTCAGACTTTTGAAGCTTAACCTTTTTCTTCAGTAATGTAACATGCTTGAATTCTTTCCTTTTAATTTGCTTCTCAGTAGCTGCTTCCTTCCTATCATACTCAGTCCAGAGATATTCAACAAGGCTAAAATCATCCATTAACATATTTAGCTTGTTTGTAGCCTCATCAAGCTAATTTTTCATCTCTGCCCTCTCATTGTAGGTGTTTACGGTCAATTGATCAAAGAAAGTTTGAATTTCCTTATGGTTATTATACATGTCATTGTATACTGCTGTTGTCTCAGATTGTGAAGTTTGTATAGCAGCTATGGAATTACTCTCAATATACAGTTTTTCTTCCAGCAGATGTCTCTCTTTCTCCAGAATGTTTAAATCCTCCTGCAGCCTTCTACTTAATCCCTCTAACTTCATTGCTTGTTTATGTGCCTTTTCTTTAGTTTGTTTTCATGTGATATGCCACAAGAGTTCTGAGATGTCCCGTGTACATGCTTCATGCATTTTTTTGAACAGCCACAGGGAACTGCGGAGGCAGTAGTGCATGAACTGGACAATACGGAGAGACGAGTGGAGCTGGAGATCGGGGCGGAACCAAAGAGTACAGGCATAAAGGGGGAGGAGCTCAGTTCCCACAGAGAGAGAGAGAGAAAGGGGATGGAGCTGGAGAGCACAGGGAAGGAGAGAGGCAAAGATCTCTTTGCATACCGGCTGGATTAAATAAAGGCCTAGATAACTGTGAATGAAGGCTTATGGAACTATAGCTCCATTATGGTTCCAGTGTGGTTGGACAAAAAGCAAATAAGTCTAGAATTGCAAGGCAACTTTAAAAAGGGCATTTTTTATGCCATCACTTGCATGGGTATATTACAGAAAGGCGTGTGTGTGTTGCAGTGACTCTCTGGGATTCAAGGATGGGGGAAGGTGATGGTGGATTATGTTTGTGGCTGGGTGGAAAGAAGAGTGGCACAATGGGAGTGTGGAGGGGGTTGTGGAGGTGAGCTGGCCAAGGGGTATTATGGGGTGGGATGGGATGTGTTTGTAGGGGGTGGTTTTTGTGAAGGTGGGAGGGGGGTTTGGAGGGACGAATATGAGGAGGTGACACACTCTTTCCCCCTTTCACTCTTCACACCATGATTTCTCCCTCTCCCCCTTTCTCCTATCCTCTTCCCTTCCCTCTCCCCTCCCGTCCCTCAGCCATTGGAAGCTGCTCTTCTTCTTTGGTTGGCAGGACCTGGTTTCCAAGCTAGGTTTGTGCCTCACATCTTCTGGAGCCGCTTTCTCTTCGGCTGGTAGGCTCCAGGCTCCCTGCAAACCTCAGGCCTCACATTGGCCAGCATTCTTCTTTTCTTCAGTTGGAAAACCATGGGCTCCCTGCTAGCCTCGCTCCTCAGTTGGGCTGCTTCCTCTTTTTTTTTTTTTTTTTTGGAGGGCCCGGGAACCCCACCAGCCACGCTTCTTTTTCTATCCGCTAGCTCATGTTTTCTTTCTGTCTGCCCATCTGCTAGTCTCGCCTACAATGCCAGGGTCAGACAGATGGATAGAGATAAAACTGAAAGCAAGCTCATTTTACTTCATAAAATGTGCTAAAAAATGCAGATTAATTAGTTGAATACATTTTGTGCCATGTGTACAATTTATTTTACCTTCTTTCTCTCAATAACAATTAAATGCCCAACTCTTGCACAATTCATTTAATTAGTTGATATATATTTATATAGTTAAATATTTACATCTCATAAAAACAAACAAAATGAACACATTTGTATCATACATTCCTCTATTTGATGCCAATACAAACATAAGTTTATGAGTCACAGACACCATCTGTAGAAATTATTTTTGTTAAAATGTTTCTTTTAATAGAAATTGGTCCAGATTCTGAAAAAAATGGGCCTCATGCTGGCTATCACAATAACATTTCTCTGGAATGTGAAAAAGCAAATCATTCACATTCTGAAGACAAATATAAAACTGATTTTGCATACTACACAGGTACCACAGCTTAGGGGTTGTAGCCTCATTACCAAGAATCTAATATTGTATTTAAGTATTTTCTGTTGATTTCGGAGTCTCTAGGTGGTTTCTCCCTTCTATAGTGCACTGCCTATCATAGATTAGGGCTAGCACAAATCTGAGCAGATAAGAACAATTTTCTGTTTTCAAACACCAGATTTGACTTATCCCCGGGAATAAGACTAACAAAATTGCAAATCATTCTTGCTTCTCTTTGATACCCTTTTAGTTATGTGGCTGATCTGCTCTAAAGACAAATGAGCTGACTGATTCAGAATAACATCAAAGTCTCTTTTTAATTAAATTAGAAGAATAAAGATGAATGCATAGAATGCAGCACCAACCTGAGCCTTTGTAGATGTCCATGTTAGCAATGCGTGCCAAGCAGAAAGGAGAGAAAATTATATATCCATTAGTTTAACTGCTGTATAATACTGGGAAACTAGAAATCCTTTATTCTGTGAAAAAAAAAATGCAACCACATACTATTCACATAAATTATTTAATTTTCTCAGGGCTGTAGAGGCAGGCTTCCTGTGCTTCATCTATTTAAGTAATTCATGGCAATATATGCTGTACATAATATACTGATAACAGCAGAAACAATGATTTATTAATGCCTTGCCAGATGTCTGATTATATCAAAGTGTAATCTAAAGAAGGAACCTATGTGGTCTTGAAAGCTCGTCTACTTCAACATCTTTCTGTTGGTCCAATAAAAGATATCAGAGCCTTTAAATATTTCATTGTATGGCACAAGTAATTTGAGATTGCACTTGAATCAGGTGAATTTCAGCCTGGCCTGAGTTTGAGGGATTTTTATATATTCTTCAGGTGGATATGGGGAAAACCTGAAGCAGATCTCTCGCTGTCACACCTTGCCCCTTGCCCCCACCTGTTGATACCACCTCCATCCCTCTCACGCCTTCACTGATGCCACTGACCCCTATTTTCTCCTTCATATTTCCTGCAGATGGCACTGTGCTACACCACATCACTTCTACTCCCTGTTAAGCTGTTGAGTCCTCAGATGCTGCTGAGCACTGGCCTCTTCATCCTATCTCTCTGCTGACACCCTGTGCCCCTTCTTTTCAAGCCCGTTGCTAACTGAGACCCACCTGTTTTATCTCGCCACCCACAGATGTTGCCGAGGCCTTCCCTTCCCTTCACACCCCTGACATTTTGGTGTCAGCAAAAGTGATGGGATGTGGAAACGATGAGGACTGGTGATTTCAGCAGAGTGGGATAGACAAGAGAGTTGGTGACTTCGGGAGAATGGGAAGGGTCATTTGCTGAAAAGGATAGGGAAGGAGGGATGGAGTGGCTGCACCAGGGATAAGAGAGCTTCAATTGGGGGAGAGGAGAACAGCTTTTTCTTTCAAATAACAAATTAAATAAACCTTCAAAATGTTTCCAGTTGTGAAGAGTAGCCTAGGCTACAACCCAGGGAAACCAGCATTCAAATCCTACTGTTGCTCCTTGTGATCTTGGGCAAGTCACTTTACCCCCATTGTTTCAGGTACAAAATTAGATTGTAAGCCCTGTGGGGATAGGGAAATACCTGTAGTACATGAATGTAATCTACTTTGAAGTGCTGAAAAGCAGAATATAAAAATCTAAATAATAAATTGTTTGGAAACTTCTTTTAAAGAAGTTCATGCATCTCTAGTTAATTATTTCATCTTTCTATTTGCAAAATGATACACTTCTGAGATTTAGCCTATTTTAACTAAATTCTAAGGGGTGAATTTTCAAAACATTATGGGCTGGATTTTCAAAACAGCGCGTGGGCGTACGTGTGCATGCTACCTGGCGTGCACACATGTATGCCCGATTTTGTAACTTGGTGCACAGGCGCGTACAAGTTATAAAATCAGGGGTTGGCGCATGCAAGGGGGTGCACACTAGTTCACCTTGCATGCGCCGATGCCCGCGGGCTTCCCCCGTTCCCTTCCCCCTAACCTAACCTTCCCACCCCTTTGCCTAACCTTTCCCCCCCAGCCCTACTCTAACCCCCCCCCAAATTTGTATCTAACCTTTTGCGACTGCCTACCCCTGGCCCATCCCCCACCCCACCCATGCCCTGTCCCAGACCGCCCCTTTTTGCAAGCCCCAGGACTTACACACGTCCCGGGGCTTTATGCGCATCACCAGGCCTTTTTAAAATAGGCCCAGCGTGTGGTAGGGCTTTTAAAATCCAGCCCAATGGACCAGATTTTCAAAAGCATTTACATGCTTAAAAATGGGTTTTACACATGCAAATGCAGTTTACCCATGTAAATGGGCTTTTGAAAATTGGTACAATGTATGCCATTGAATTATCCATAGGATTTACAGGCATAAGTGCACTTTATGCAGATAAATTGCTTTTGCAAATTGCTACAACAGTAGTAGTTGCATTTACACATGTAAATCCTTTTGAAAATTACCCCATGCATGTAAAATGCTAGCAAATATTTGTGTAAGTAGCCTCTACTCGCATATTCCATATTTGATAAAAATAAAAAATATGCATGTATTTTTACTTTCCCATGCTCATAAAAAATGGGCAGTCTAGGGACATTCCAGGGCAGGGCCAACATTGATGCACCTAATTTTCTATTTCAAAAAACACTTACACACATAGATTAACCAATTTGGTTTCATAAAAATCTACACCTGCTAATAATCTGATGCAAGTGATACTAAACATGTTTATTATGTACTATTTGCCAGGTGAACTGAGGGGGAGTTTGGGCTGAAGAACCAGGAAGGTCTCGATGAACTGGTGGACTATTTGGTAAAATTGATCATCGTCAATGTGTCCATGCTGTTAAATACACTGATTTATGTGAGTAA